>NC_059220.1:10089495-10321995 GCF_020615455.1 Coregonus clupeaformis | reverse complement strand
GTGCATTTGGATGATCCAGAAGAGGATTGGGAGAATGTCATATGGTCAGATGAAACCAAAATATAACTTTTTGGTAAAAACTCAACTCGTCGTGTTTGGAGGACAAAGAATGCTGAGTTGCATCCAAAGAACACCATACCTACTGTGAAGCATGGGGGTGGAAACATCATGCTTTGGGGCTGTTTTTCTGCAAAGGGACCAGGACGACTGATCCGTGTAAAGGAAAGAATGAATGGGGCCATGTATCGTGAGATTTTGAGTGAAAACCTCCTTCCATCAGCAAGGGCATTGAAGATGAAACGTGGCTGGGTCTTTCAGCATGACAATGATCCCAAACACACCGCCCGGGCAACGAAGGAGTGGCTTCGTAAGAAGCATTTCAAGGTCCTGGAGTGGCCTAGCCAGTCTCCAGATCTCAACCCCATAGAAAATCTTTGGAGGGAGTTGAAAGTCCGTGTTGCCCAGCGACAGCCCCAAAACATCACTGCTCTAGAGGAGATCTGCATGGAGGAATGGGCCAAAATACCAGCAACAGTGTGTGAAAACCTTGTGAAGACTTACAGAAAATGTTTGACCTGTGTCATTGCCAACAAAGGGTATATAACAAAGTATTGAGAAACTTTTGTTATTGACCAAATACTTATTTTCCACCATAATTTGAAAATGAATTCATTAAAAATCCTACAATGTGATTTTCTGGATTTTTTTTCTCATTTTGTCTGTCATAGTTGACGTGTACCTATGATGAAAATGACAGGCCTCTCTCATCTTTTTAAGTGGGAGAACTTGCACAATTGGTGGCTGACTAAATACTTTTTTCCCCCACTGTATTTGTCCTTTTACACCCAAGTGTGTACTGGAAATGTGTTTCTTGCATATCCCAACTCCCCCTGAGACACCCGCAGGGAGTGGGGTCACGATCAGGTTCATCATTGTCTGGTGCCATTGTCCAATTCGGGTTAAGTGCCTTGCTCAAGGGCACAGTGACAGATTTTTCACCTTGTCGGCTCCGGGATTCAAACAACTGACCTTTCGATTACTGGCCCAATGCTCTAATCTCGAGGCTACCTGCCACCCATATATATGTGTATACACTGAGTATACCAAACATTAGGAACACCTTCCTAATATTGAGTTCCACAGGGAGGCTGGCCCATGTTGACTCCAATGCTTCCCACAATGGTGTCAAGTTGGCTGGATGTCCTTTGGGTGGTGGACCATTCTTAACACACACAGGAAACTGTTAAGTGTGAAAAACCCAGCAGCGTTGCAGTTCTTGATACAAACCGGTGCGCCTGGCACCTACTACCATACCCCGTTCAAAGGCACTTCAATCTTTTGTCTTGCCCATTCACCCTCTGAATGGCACACATACGCAATCTTTGTCTCAATTGTCTCAAGGCTTAAAAATCCTTCTTTAACCTGTCTCCTCTCCTTGATCTACACTGATTGAAGTGGATTTAACAAGTGACGTCAATAAGGGATCATAGCTTTCACCTGGATTCACCTGGTCAGTCTATGTCATGGAAAGAGCAGGTGTTCCTAATGTTTTGCATACTCAGTGTATGTGTATATATATATATGTGGCTTGGGGTTATAATGGAGTAGGATGACCTAAGCCTGTAGGCCCTGTAAATACAGGCCATCTGGATGAGAGGGAGGGAGCTAGTCTATAGTGACTTGTCAAACACAGCATGGCTTATGTAACGACGAGCACTGGACAGACAGTCAGCCACGACCAAAGCAGCACCACGGCTTCAAAGCCACTGCCAATCCCTTTAATGTGTGGAAAAAGCAGAGGTAGGTAGATGTTGTCACGTCATTAGGGCTGAAAAAAAGGTCCTCTAAATCAATGTGACTGTGACAAGCTGGCTCCATCCATTCTTCTTTCTAACTATCATATACCCAGATGAGTTTGTTCTCTTATGCTCTCCTGGTTTGAGGCTAATATTGGAACTTAATACCCTCTGCCCTACTCCTACATCACTCTACAGACTAATTATTACTATACCATGATGAGATCACAGTATAGTAATGCTTAGTACAACATTTGATAAGAGAAAAGCTGCTTGGCTACGCATCAAACATTTATATGACACTTCGATAGGGGGAAAAATGTAGCGTCCCAAATGGCACCCTGTTCCCCATACAAGCCCTAGTGCCTATATATTTTTTTTCCTCCAATAAAGTATTGCACTACATAGGGAATAGGGTGCCAGACAATATCTCTGTGTACCAGTACTGGACCGTGATAACTGCTTCAACAGTTTTTTAAAACAACCAATTGACTCCCAGTCACAGGCCATTGAGCCGACCATTCAGTGCAGATACTATATCTTTAAACTCATCTCTTTACCACCACATGGTGTATCATTTTACTATTATCAGACTCTACTGTTGGTACAGCAGCATTTGTTTAGGACTCCTTTCCTGTTAGAAGTGTAAGAGCCTGCCTCTAATCTCTACTTTAGTGTGTGATGATAATCATCAGATTGATGTATTGATTGTGGTGAGCGTGCCATTGTCATAGAGTACAGCCCAAGCGGAAAAACCCCTCGAGACCAGGATGCATTCACTTCTTTTCGAAAGTAATGAAATGTTTCCTCTCCTCTCTGTCATCTATTCTCTTCACAGGAAAACCATCACCACTCTGTCATTTTCCCCTGATGGCAAATATGTTGTCACAGGAGAGGTGAGTGTCATTCCATTGTTAGGGCCCTATAAAATCTGAGATGCGGAAGAAACGTGACATTAAAACGGAATTCAACTATATTAAAAAATGTGTTGAACTTTAGTAGGGAATCAACTAAATGTATTGAAAGTTAATTAATTTGTCCAATTTGATCATAAGACGTGAACAGAATCCATCAGTGATTCGTATTTCCTGGAACTTTCTGAAGAAGCAACGAGAATTCCCCGTCTATGTATGTGCCGTGCGTGCGTCTACCACTTTGTGTTGCCGTTAGCGATGATGCTAATGAAAAGTCTGGTAGATGGAAAGGCTTTCACAAAAACCTTCTCAATTACATGTTAACTACAAAGTAGCCTATACTTACCTACCAGAATGATATAATTATTTGCATCAATCCAGTGGGTATTTGTTTAGCAAACTCTACTATCACATGTGCGCTACAAAAACATAGCTAAAGAAAAGCCTCTTGCTAGCACTGGAATTAAAGGGTAACTACACCCCAAAATCTAAATTTCCCAAAACATTCCCAGACCTCAATACTGGTCTCCTGATGTGGTTTAAACATTGTTGTGGACTTAGAACATCCAATTTAGTTGTTTTTCTATTTAGAAAGTGTGATTTTGTGAGTCAAAACCTAAAAAAACTGGGGAAACGGACACCTGGGAAAACAATTAGGAGAAAACAGAATTTGGGAAAAAACAAGGCAAAATCAGGCATAGATTTTATAGGGCCCTACATTGTGTCTTTGCATGCCATGATGAAATGATGATACTGCAACTGCAGCTTCCTAAAAAAGTGCTGACTGTTTCCTGCTCCACTGCCAGGGCATGGCAGAGCTATCGTTGCAGTGTCCAACCCCACAGTTCATAAATGGAACACTGTCTGTGCCACATCTACAAAGGACTGTGTCCATAGCTGTGAATGTACCATGAAAAAACACACAGTGCTTGTGCTCTAGTCCGTGTTTGTGTACTGCACCATTGACTCTGTCAGTGCACGCATGTGTGCGTGTGTGTTAGACAGTGTTAGTCTAATCCATATTAGCCAGAACAGTGTGTGCGAAAGTGAATGTGTGTGTGCTGCTGCAGGGTTGCCATGGCAGCAGGAGGGGGCAGGGTGCCAGACTGACTCTGTCAGCTGTCTGAAGGAGAGTGGGAGGGACGGGAGGGAAGAGACAGAAAGAGAGATACTTCCAGGGATGTGCCAGTGGCAGAAGGCACACAGCACGTGCTGGTGCTCAGCTCACCCTGCCTGTCTGTCCTCTGTGGTGTAGCTAACTGACCATGCTGTTAGTGACCATGCTGCCTCTGCCCTATGTATGCTGTCAAAGGGAGGTCCCTCTGTTCACAGTCGGCTTCTGTTCTTTCTTTAAAAGAGCTAGACGTCATCAGCTCTCCTGATTGTGTTCTGTTCTAAGGAGGTGCAGCGAAAGCTAATCCCAACCATGGGTTTACTCTACCTGGCTGCTACTGTAGTTTATTATATTTATGTACCATCGAACCTGTATCTGAAATTTGTAGAAATATGCCTTATCATTTCGCTCATACAGTACCTCTTTCCATACCCAGTATAAGAATTATGCATACAAAGCCGCTGCCTGCAGAGGGTAAGAAGGTACTAGGGATGTATTAGAATTAATTTCCTGGCTTCCCTTGCCTGTCCTCTTTAAATTCCCTCCACTTGATCTTCTGTTCCATCCTTGAGTTGCATAAGACAAATCATTACCGGATTGGGAAGCAGTTACAGGGTACATTGAAAAGCTTAGTGAGACTAGAGTGTTTCCTGTCCATCTGTATGATCCAGGGATTCTGACTGTGGCTACATCACCTTGTGGACACAAACCTGTCAGGTGGTTATTATAAGAATTTTGAATCGACTTGCCGATATAAATAAATGTGAAATAAATTAAAGATTCACATTTGTGGTTAGGGGGATGTGTGAGACTTGGTATGTAGAGTGAAAAGAAGCAGAATATTTTTGTGCATTATTTGCTCTATTATTATGCATTATTTTCTCTGTTTCTCTTTCGCTGTCTCTCTTTTTCTCTGTCTCTCTTTGTCTCTCTTTGTCTCTCTTTGTCTCTCTCTCTCTCTCTCTTCTCTCTCTCTCTCGTCTCTGTCTCTGTCTCTGTCTCTCTCTCTCCAGAGTGGGCACATGCCTGCTGTGCGGGTGTGGGACGTTACAGAGCGGACCCAGGTTGCAGAGTTACAGGAACATAAGTACGGCATCTCCTGTGTGGCCTTCTCTCCCAACAGCAAGTATATCGTCAGCGTGGGATACCAGCACGACATGATCATCAATGTCTGGGCCTGGAAGGTAGCTAGCAACTCGCTTATTAGGTCTTCATTGGGTCTTAGTAGGTCTTCCATTTTCTCTATTGGAATAAATACATTTTGGATGAGTGAAAAAATACATTCATTACTTACTTACTTAGGCCCATTGCTCATTTGGGAGCATAGACCATCGACGACTCCTCTCCCAATACATAAATATATATATATATAGACCGATAGAGGTGAAAATGCTATGTGCTGTTTTTGAACTATCCTTCAATGTTTTATACTATCTTTCCTCTTCTTCTCTGAGGACAAAGTATATATCTACTGTTGATCTACAGTCCTGTTCTGTGCTCTTGTTCTCTGCTCAGAAAAACATAGTGGTGGCAGCCAACAAGGTGTCCAGTAAAGTCACGGCTGTGTCCTTCTCAGACGACAGCAACTACTTTGTCACGGCAGGGAACAGGCACGTCAAGTTCTGGTACCTGGATCACACCAAATCCTCCAAGGTATTCACACACAGTCAGTCACACCAACAACAACAACATTATTTAAAGGGGCAATCTGCAGTTGCTAAATCCATTTTTGGATGTAAATAAATGCCTCATGAGCTTAGTTTAACTGTCGTACCCCATCAGAACCCAAAATATAAGCTGGTTTTACTCCAATGTTTGTAAACTAAGTAAATGTAGACAAACACTATATAGCCTCAAAACATGGATAAAACTATACTGAACAAAAATATGAACTCAACATGTAAAGTGTTGGCCCCATTTTTCATGAGCTGAAATAAAAGATCCCAGAAATGTTCCATATGCACAAAAAGTGTATTTCTTAAAATGTTGTGCACAAATTAGTTTACATCCCTGTTAGTGAACATTTCTCCTTTGCCAAGATAATCCATCCACCTGACAGGTGTGGCTTATCAAAAAGCTTATTAAACAGCATTATCATTACACAGGTGCACCTTGTGCTGGGGACAATAAAAGGCAACTCTAAAATGTGCAGTTTTGTCACACAACACAATGCCACAGATGTCTCAAGTTTTGAGGGAGCGTGCAATTGGCATGCTGACTGCAGGAATGTCCACCAGAGCAGTTGCCAGATAATTGAATGTTCATTTCTCGACCATAAGCTGCCTCCAATGTCGTTTTGGAGAATTTGGCAGTACATCCAACCGGCCTCACAACAGCAGACCATGTGTAACCACGCCCGCCCAGGACCTCCACATCAGGCTTCTTCACCTGCGGGATCTTCTGAGGAGGGGGAGGGGGAGGGGGGGTGCTGAGGAGTATTTCTGTCTCGAATAAAGCCCTTTGGTGGGGAAAAACTAATTCTGATTGGTTGGGCCTGGCTCCCCAGTGTGTGGACCTGACTCCCAAGTGGGTGGGCCTATGCCCTCCCAGGGCCACCCATGGCTGCGCCCCTGCCTAGTCATGTGAAATCCATAGATTAGGGACTTATGAATTTATTTCAATTGACTGATTTTCTTCTATGAATTGTAACTCAGTAAAATGTTTTAATTGCTGCATGTTGAGTTTATATTTTTGTTCAGTATAAATGTTGATATCATGGATGGTCAATCCTTGCATCCATAGCTCTGTCTATGAGTTTGAGAGGGGTTACATTTCTCCAGGCCCATTCCTCATCCATAACTGACAAATAATAACTAATGCTGGTTCTAACTGAGCCTCTCAGGAATGTATCTCTAATACAATGGTTGCTTCCCAAATTGCACCCTCTTCCCTATATAGTGCATTATGTAGGGAATAGGGTGCCATTTGGTATGTAGTCGTTTCCCCCAAGTTGTCCTCTTGATCTTCAGCTGTTCCATATATTGGTTAAATTCCAACACTAGCACACCTAATTCATCTATGCAATTAATCAGCAAGCCCCTGATCATTAGTTCAATCAGTTGTGTTATTGTTGGAATGTAACAAATATGTACAACGCCGGGTTGGAGGTCACAAGGACCAGTTGGGGAAATTCCTCTGTAATCGCTCAAGCTATTAGAATAAAGACAGACGTCACATATCAACTTCAATAGCCATGTTGAAGCCGAATAGAAGGTCTTACATCCCAGAGTTTGGGATAACATAACAAACTGATGGACTAGATCAATCAGACCCAATAGCAATGTCTCTCTAATCATCGCTCCCTCTGTCTGTCTGCTAGGTGAACGCCACGGTTCCTCTGCTGGGTCGCTCGGGGCTCCTGGGGGAGCTGAGGAACAACTTCTTCAGTGACGTGGCATGTGGGAAGGGTCGTAAAGCCGGCAGCACCTTCTGCATCACCTCCTCGGGCCTGCTCTGCGAGTTCAATGACAAACGCCTGCTGGACAAATGGGTGGAACTAAGGGTGAGTTACTAGACTCGGGGGTCACGTTCATTAAGGGCACAATGTAGCAAAACTTTTTGCAACCAAAAACAGAAATCAGACTTGTTATAAGACAAATTAATAGAATCAAGAATTAGCTTCCTTGACTCAATAATTTATAATCAAAAGTATTTCGCTGCAGTGTTCAAAAGGCATATAAACTAAAAAGGAAAACCTGCATTTGATGACATTTTCCAGTTTATTGGACAAATTCAGGCAGTAGGCTACTTCCCGGTTTCACTGGGACTGTAGCTGCCTGGCTGTATCCACAGGCGTAGAGTAACACTATGAATCGTTTTGTCTAAAACTGTCTGAATGAATGGAGATCTATCACTAAAGTACCGATTATGTGTAAATGTTGGCAGAGAGCGAGTTGGTGACTTATCACAGCTTTCTACTGCATAATCAGCTTAGAATATAACCCCTTTTCAATCTACATGTGGCACAGTTTCAAACTTTCAACTTTCCCTTGACTTGGCTACTACAGAATATCCTAATTCTAGATGTAATCTAGCCACCGACTGTGTCATATAAAACACAGATTTCAGTTCTGCTTAAAAGTCAATTGTAGACAGACAACTGTCTCGTGTCGGTGGAGTGTTAATTTGACCATCCATGCTGCTGTCTGTCTAATATTAGTGTTGTTCTGCTTCTGCTTTTTCCTCCTCTTACACTGTCCAGAAGAACGACAGTGTCACAGTAAGTCTGTCCCTTACCTGTCCTGCAGTTCCATGTCACATCAGCTGAAAGTTATGCCCCACCCCCCCTCCGATACCCCCGAGCATTCCATTGGAGGGTTTCTCAGAATGCTGCAGTCTATCATGCCCACCTGTCCACCCTATTGGGTGTGTGTGTTTTGACCACGTGAACCTAGTGGTCCACATTCTCAGATGTCTTATCTGGATGTTCTTATCCAGAGCGAGTAACAGGAACAATTATTGTTAAGTGCCTTGCTCAAGGGCACATCGACAGATTTTTCACCTAGTTGGCTTGGGGATGCGAACCAGCGACCTTTCGGTTACTGGCCCAACACTCTTAACCGCTAGGCTACCTGCCTCGCCGGATACAGAATTCATGCAGTATTACGATCAAACGATCTCTGAGGTCACAACAACCTTTTCCTAAACTTGTACCACATGATTGTAACACACTAGTGGAACTGGAGAGATCCCTACCAGATTGGCCATGCTGAGCCTGCTACCTTCCTGCTAACAGGGCTGAAGTGGGTCAGAGATACAGTAGGTAGGTGGGTGCACAATCATGCTTTTGTAGCAGACGCAGGCCCAAAGCATAGAGAGACAGGAGAAGGGGAGAAAAGAGAGGGAGAGAAGAGGGAGAGGAATGGAAATGAAAAGAGAGCGAATGAGAGAAAGGAGAGAGAGAGAGGGAGGGAGTGAAGAGGACCAACAATGCTTGCTCTGTCTCAACTGCTGCAACAGCATCACATTCCATCCTGGCATATCAGACAGCTTGATATCAACCTCTCCGCTCACGCTGTTCATCTCTAAACTCAGTTCATTAATTTACGCTCTTAACATAACTGTAAGTCGCTCTGGATAAGAGCGTCTGCTAAATGACTAAAATGTAATGTAAATGTAACATTCACACTGCAAAGCTACCAGTGTGGATTAATTTAAAAGACTTAAAAGCTTGCTGTGATCTAGCCTGTAACAAGTGGCCACAGCCACAACATCAAATTAGGACATGGCTTTCATCCCCTCACATGAACTGCATATCTTATCTGCTGTAGAAGGCATGAGAGGGATCATCCTCGGTCAGAACTACACTGTCACCATACACGCCTCTTCCCCAGAGGCAACTTGAAGCTGCCACTTTGGTATATTTTGGTTTCTCCCCTACTAAGATGGTAGCTTCACTGGCATGCCGTGGTTAACAGTGCAGTGCACTGACTGTTGGGAAAGCACAGCATGCTTTGGCAACCTGAGCCCAAAGAGAGAATGTGTAAAAAAAGATTTAGTCAATTACTGTTATTGGACTTGGAGAAAAAGCTGTGTCCAATCTGGGCTGCATGCCTGGCTGAATCACTGTTATTCATCATTTCAAGCATCATACTGGTAAATTGAGAAATGATATTGTGTATTGTTGTTTACAATCTGTAGGCCTAGATCTGAACCTGCTGCATTCAATAATGTGTGGTTTATGGAGTGGATACCATATCTCATCCTCTTCACCACAGTGACATATATTGCATATCATTCTGTTTCTGTCATGCTGTTTGTTGTTGAACTGTTTACTTTTCACAATATTTATTTTCTAGTGAAGCCACTTCTTCTGCCTAGATTAAACTACTTGAGAGATGTTCTTATATTGTTTACCCAGGGGCCTAGCTACAGTAAAGCGTGGTAATCAGTATTTACACAGACAGACAAGTATGTGGTGCTTACCCAATGTTTCCCCTATATTCATTTAGCAGTGGCGAGCCGCCGCTTCTAAATTGTTGCCACCACTCCCAAAAATATGATTTAAACAAATAATAATGATATACTGTGTATATACTGTGTATATATATATATAATGGTAAAACCAAACTCTATAGTTTTTAGTTTTTACGCAGAGGCTAGTGGCTATACACTTTTTAATTTTTTTATTTAGCCTTTATTATTTTTCAGGAGAGACCTGGTCCTACAGCGGCAGCGGGAACAAAGTTTCAGACAAAACTACTTACATACACTAACACAACATTGAACAAAACTATAGACACACATACAGTACAACAATTACATATTACGTAAAGAAACACGAATGTCATAACTAAAAAACAGCTGTCCTAAAGACAATTACACTCTTCTATGATATTTACATCGATCAAGTGTTTAAACCTATTCTCAGCTTGAGCTTCCTTATCAAGTTCTCCACATGAACAGTGAAGCTCAGCTTGTCATCCACCCACACTCCCAAATATTTGTACACTTTGACTTGCTCTATAGTATGTCCATCCAATGTAGCAATGACATGATTAGTAACTTGCCTGGCATTTGAAAATACCATGCATTTTGTTTTACCCGAATTCAGAACCAGCTTCAAATCATACAGATTCTGTTGTAAGGTGTTAAATGCTCTTTGGGCATTTTCAAAAGCGAAAGATAAACTACTACCACTTGAATAAAGAACAGTATCATCTGCATAAAAATGACACTGTTTCAATATGATCCCCAATGTTGTTGATATACAAAATGAACAACAGTGGGCCCAAAATAGAATCTACCAGTCAAAAGTTTGGACATACCTACTCATTCCAGGGTTTTTCTTTATTTTTACTATTTTCTACATTGTAGAATAATAGTGAAGACATCAAAACTATGAAATAACACATATGGAATCATGTAGTAACCAAAAAAGTGTTAAACAAATAAAAATATATTTTATATTTGAGATTCTTCAAATTAGCCACCCTTTGCCTTAATGACAGCTTTGCACACTCTTGGCATTCTCTCAACCAGCTTCATGAGATAGTCACCTGGAGTGCATTTCAATTAACAGGTGTGCCTTCCTAAAAGTTAATTTGTGGAATGTCTTTCCTTCTTAATGCGTTTGAGCCAATCAGTTGTGTTGTGACAAGGTAGGGGGTATACAGAAGATAGCTCAATTTGGTAAAAGACCAAGTCCATATTATGGCAAGAACAGCTCAAATAAGCATAGAGAAACGACAGTCCATCATTACTTTAAGACATGAAGGTAAGTCAATCCGGAAAATGTCAAGAACTTTGAAAGTTTCTTCTACAGTCGCAAAAACCATCAAGCGCTATGATGAAACTGGCACTCATGAGGACCGCCACAGGAAAGGAAGACCCAGAGTTACCTCTGCTGCAGAGGATAAGTTCATTAGAGTTAACTGCACCTCAGATTGCAGCCCAAATAAATGCTTCACAGAGTTCAAGTAACAGACACATCTCAACATCAACTGTTCAGAGGAGACAGTGTGAATCAGGCCTTCATGGTCGAATTGCTGCAAAGAAACCACTTCTAAAGGACACCAATAAGAAGAAGAGACTTGCTTGGGCCAAGAAACACGAGCAATGGACATTAGACCGGTGGAAATCTGTCCTTTGGTCTGATGAGTCCAAATGTGAGATCTTTGGTTCCAACCGCCGTGTCTATGTGAGACGCAGAGTAGGTGAACGGATGATCTCTGCATGTGTGGTTCCCACTGTAAAGCATAGAGGAGGAGGTGTGATGGTGTGGGGGTGCTTTGCTGGTGACACTGTTGGTGATTTATTTAGAATTCAAGGCACACTTAACCTTCATGGCTACCACAGCATTCTGCAGCGATACGCCATCCCATCTGGTTTGTGCTTAGTGGGACTATCAATAGTTTTTCAACAGGACAATGACCCAACGCACCTCCAGGCTGTGTAAGGGCTATTTGACCAAGAAGGAGAGTGATGGAGTGCTGCATCAGATGACCTGGCCTCCGCAATCACCCGACCTCAACCCAATTGAGATGGTTTGGGATGAGTTGGACCGCAGAGTGAAGGAAAAGCAGCCAACGTGTGCTCACCATATGTGGGAACTCCTTCAAGACTGTTGGAAAAGCATTCCTCATGAAGCTGGTTGAGAGAATGCCAAGAGTGTGCAAAGCTGTCATCAAGGCACAGGGTGGCTACTTTGAAGAATTTGTTTAACACTTTTTTGGTTACTACATGATTCCATATGTGTTATTTCAAAGTTTTGATGTCTTCACTATTATTCTACAATGTAGATAATAGTAAAAATAAAGAAAAACCCTTGAATGAGTAGGTGTGTCCAAACTTTTGAATGGTACTATATATATATATATATATATATATATATATATATATATATATATATATATATATATATATAATTTTCCGTGATGGTAAAACGTTTTCAGTGTAAACCTGAACTGAAACCAGATTATTATATAAAGTGTGTAGAAAACATAATGGAGCAATATGTTTTTAAATAAGATACTTTTTTAGAACTAACAATCACCAAAATAAAAACTAGACAGTCAGGGAGAATCTAACATTCCCAAAATGTCATGGCATGTGGCACCCATTGATTTTGTTATTATGTTTGAGTCACTCAGATAGCATAAGAACATAAAATATCACATTTTCTCTCCACCCCAAAAAAGGTAGAATTGCAGGAAATTGGCTGTAAAACAGCAAAATGTTGTATCTTCAGCCAAGAGGTGGCCCTTTACAATTTTGGGTCGGAGATTGTGCCATTGGCTACGCCCACTACCACGCCCCCCCAATCCTCTAAAATAACTTTTCCACCGCTGCTGAAAAAAATCCTATGGGAAACAATGTGACTGCTAGTCCCTAGTGTGTTTTCTGATGCCTCTCTGGCAATGGTCTTCAATTCAATACGTTCAATATCATTGACAGACAGCACCTTAGCTCTTTCTGCTGTCTCTGCAATTGATTTCCCTGAGGAGCTGGGCTGCGTCCCAAATAGCACCCTATTCCCTATGTAGTGCTCTAGTGAGGCAGAAGGGAATAGAGCCAGGCGGGGCCCTGTCCTGTCTTCTCTATATACAGTGCATTCGGAAAGTATTCAGACCCCTTGACCTTTTCAACATTTTGTTACGTTACAGCCTTATTCTAAAATTGATTAAATTGTTTTTTCCCCTCATCAATCTACACACAATACCCCATAATGATAAAGCAAAAACAGGTTTTTAGATGTTTTTGCAAGTTTATAAAAAATAAAAACGGAAATATCACATTTACCTAAGTATTCAGACCGTTTACTCAGTACTTTGTTGAAGCACCTTTGGCAGCGATTACAGCCTCGAGTCTTCTTGGGTATGACGCTACAAGCTTGGCACACCTGTATTTGGGGAGTTTCTCCCATTCTTCTCTGCAGATCCTCTCAAGCTCTGTCAGGTTGGATGGGGAGCGTCGCTGCACAGCTATTTCCAGGTATCTCCAGAGATGTTCGATTGGGTTCAAGTCCGGGCTCTGGCTGGGCCACTCAAGGACATTCAGAGACTTGTTCCGAAGCCACTCCTGCGTTGTCTTGGCTGTGTGCTTAGGGTCATTGTCCTGTTGGAAGGTGAAACTTCGTCCCAGTCTGAGGTCCTGAGCGCTCTGGAGCAGGTTTTCATCAAGAATCTCTCTGTACTTTGCTCTATTCATTTTTCCCTCGATCCTGCCTAGTCTCCTAGTCCCTGCCGCTGAAAAACATCCCCACAGCATGATGCTGCCACCACCACGCTTCACCGTAGGGGATGGTGCCAGGTTTCCTCCAGACGTTACGCTTGGCATTCAGGCCAAAGAGTTCAATCTTGGTTTCATCAGACCAGAGAATCTTGTTTCTCATGGTCTGAGAGTCTTTAGGTGCCTTTTGGCAAACTCCAAGCGGGCTGTCGTGTGCCTTTTACTGAGGAGTGGCTTCCATCTGGCCACTCTACCATAAAGGCCTGATTGGTGGAGTTCTGCAGAGATGGTTGTCCTTCTGGAAGGTTCTCCCATCTCCACATAGGAACTCTGGAGCTCTGTCAGAGTGACCATTGGGTTCTTGGTCACCTCCCTGACCAATGCCCTTCTCCACCGATTGCTCAATTTGGCCGGGCGGCCAGCTCTAGGAAGTCTTGGTGGTTCCAAACTTCTTCCATTTAAGAATGATGGAGGCCACTGTGTTCTTGGGGACCTTCAATGCTGCAGAAATGTTTTGGTACCCTTCCCCAGATCTGTGCCTCGACACAATCCTGTCTCGGAGCTCTACGGACAATTCCTTCGACCTCATGGCTTGGTTTTTGCTCTGACATGCAGTGTCAACTGTGGGACCTTATATAGACAGGTGTGTGCCTTTCCAAATCATGTCCAATCAATTGAATTTCCCACAGGTGGACTCCAATCAAGTTGTAGAAACATCTCGAGGATGATCAATGGAAACAGGTTGCACCTGAGCTCAATTTCGAGTCTCATAGCAAAGGGTCTGAATACATATGTAAATGTGATATTTCAGTTTTTTATTTTTAATAAACCTGCACAAATTTCTAAAAACCTGTTTTTGCTTTGTCATTATGGGGTAATGTGTGTAGATTGATGTAGATTGAACAATTTAATCAATTTTAGAATAAGGCTGTAACGTAACAAAATGTGGAAAAAAGTCAAGGGGATCTGAATACTTTCCGAATGCACTGTAGTAGTGGAGGAAACCCTGACGTGTGTGTTATATGTAGCGTACAGTACGTATGTGTGTCCTCTCTAACCCCACCTCCTCTGCCCTGCAGACCAATCAGGCCACGTCTCTGTCTGTGACGGACGAGCTGATCTTCTGTGGCTGTGCTGACGGCACGGTTAGGGCCTTCAGCCCCGTCAACCTGCACTTCATCTGCACCCTGCCACGCCCACACTGCCTGGGCACAGACATCGCCACCGTGGTGGAGGCTAGGTGAGTGTCCCCAACCTTAACCTCCACACAATGCAGACGACGTGCAGAGGTTTTTATGTGTGCAAGAATTAATATTTTATAATCAATTGAACTTTTAGAGAACTGTTTTTTTTATCAACATTATGACTTTGAAATGTCGCCCTGGACGTGAATGAAGTATTTAAATGGTGTCTTTGTGACTGTGGGAAGTGGGAACAGTCTCTCTCTGTCCTGTTGGTTAGCCAGAGTGGTGTGGGTTGTGTGGTATCTAGATCTCATACAGCATCATACTCTACATACCTATACAAATACTAAACAAACCAACTACACAAAATACCCTTGAATGATTTCCTCTTTGTTACTGTTCTTCCAGGATGCATGTGGGCCCAGTTGGAGTTAAATGTCATATTGTTTTTGTATCCCTGTATCCCCCTCAAGCTCTGTTTAAATAGACGTTTTGTCGTTGATGCCTTCAGGAAGACAGATGGAGATTCCTATGAGAGTTTGTTCTCCTCATAAATATGGACTGAGTGAATGCTGAGTCTGGAATGCTGCTGGTTAATTTCCTTGTTCAACTGACTTCCTGACAATAGGCCCTAAATGTTATAACAGATTAGCTGAATAATCATGCATATAGCATGTTTGCGTGGGATGTGAAAAATCCCACCAGTGGAATAACTAACTGCATGTTTGCGTCACAAATGACACCCTTTTCCCTATTTGGTGCAATACTTTTGACCAGGGCCCATAGATGGCTGTGTAGGTCATGTCGAAGCTGCTATTAAGTGAAGCCATCAAGGTCAGCTCGCTACTGTTTATAGAAGTTTCTGTGGGAAACACCATAGACAGGCCAGACCTCACCCAGTAAGTACGTTATGTTCTGGCCAAAAACACAACCATTAAATCATTGGTAAAGGGATGCCAGCCCGGCTGATAGCTGGGCTTTTCTCATAACCATTGAATTGGGTTAGCTTGTACTGTAACTTTAAAGTATCTCTGGGTTCTGGAAAAGTGCTTTATAAATTAAATATATAGTTTTTTTATTACAGTATTCCAGTGTTATTACATCCTAACTCTCCCTCCCTCCAGTCACCTCTTCAGCCACAAGATGGACGCCCGGTGTCCTGACACGGTGGCTGTATCTTATGACCCTGCCAGCCGCTGGCTGTCCTGTGTCTACAATGACCACAGCCTGTACGTGTGGGACGTACGGGACCTGCGCAAAGTGGGCAAGGTCTACTCCGCCCTCTACCACTCGGCCTGCGTGTGGAGCGTCGAGGTAAGGTCAGGGAGGGAGGCCTGGAGGAACATGTTGCTCTTTACTCCCTGTATAGAGAGGGTTTTACATGTAGAAAATAAACAAGATACCTGTTGCACACTGTTGAATGGTGGTCTCATATACAGTGCATTCGGAAAGTATTCAGACCCCTTGACTTTTTCCACATTTTGTTACGTTACAGCCTTATTCTAAAATTGATTAAATTGTTTTTTTCCCTCATCAATCTACACACAATACCCCATAATGACAAAGCAAAAATAGGTTTTTATAAATGTTTGCACATTTATTAAAAATAAACAACGGAAATATAACATTTACATAAGTATTCAGACCCTTTTCTCAGTACTTTGTTGAAGCACCTTTGGCAGCGATTACAGCCTCAAGTCTTCTTGGGTATGACGCTACAAGCTTGGCACACCTGTATTTGGGGAGTTTCTCCCGTTCTTCTCGGCAGATCCTCTCAAGCTCTGTCAGGTTGGATGGGGAGTGCCTCTGCACAGCTATTTTCAGGTCTCTCCAGAGATGTTAGATTGGGTTCAAGTCCGGGCTCTGGCTGGCCACTAAAGGACATTCAGAGACTTGTCCTGAAGCCACTCCTGCGTTGTCTTGGCTGTGTGCTTAGGGTCGTTGTCCTGTTGGAATGTGAACCTTCGCCCCAGTCTGAGGTCCTCAGCGCTCTGGAGCAGGTTTTAATCAAGAATCTCTCTGTACTTTGCTCCGTTCATCTTTCCCTCGATCCTGACTAGTCTCCCAGTCCCTGCCGCTGAAAAACATCCCCACAGCATTATGCTGCCACCACCATGCTTCACCGTAGGGATGGTGCCAGGTTTCCTCCAGACGTGACACTTGACATTCAGGCCAAAGAGTTCAATCTTGGTTTCATCAGACCAGAGAATCTTGTTTCTCATGGTCTGAGAGTCTTTAGGTGCATTTTGGCAAACTCCAAGCGTGCTGTCACGTGCCTTTTACTGAGGAGTGGCTTCCGTCTGGCCACTCTACCGTAAAGGCCTGATTGGTGGAGTGCTGCAGAGATGGTTGTCTTTCTGGAAGTTTCTCCCATCTCCACATAGGAACTCTGGAGCACTGTCAGAGAGACCATCGGGTTCTTGGTCACCTCCCTGAACAAGGCCCTTCTCCCCGAAATGCTCAGTTTGGCCGGGCGGTCAGCTCTAGGAATAGTCTTGGTGGTTCCAAACTTCTTCCATTTCAGAATGATGGAGGCCACTGTGTTATTGGGGACCTTCAATGCTGCAGAAATGTTTTGGTACCCTTCCCCAGATCTGTGCCTCGACACAATCCTGTCTCAAAGCTCTACGGACAATTCCTTCGACCCCGTCGCTTGGTTTTTGCTCTGACATGCACTGTCAACTGTGTGACCTTATATAGAGAGGTGTGTGCCTTTCCAAATCATGTTCAATCAATTGAATTTACCACAGGTGGACTCCAATCAAGCTGTAGAAACATCTCAAGGATGATCAATGGAAACAGGATGCACCTGAGCTCAATTTCGAGTCTCATAGCAAAGGGTCTGAATACTTATTTAAATAATGTATATATTTATTTATTTTATGTAAATTTACAAAAACTTCTAAAAACCTGTTTTTGCTTTGTCATTATGGGGTGTTGTGTGTAGATTGATGAGGATTTCTATTTATTTAATCCATTTAAGAATAAGGCTGTAACGTAACAAAATGTGGAAAAAGTCAAGGGGTCAAAATACTTTCCGAATGCAATGTATATTGTTGCGTGCAGCGGAGCATTCAACCGTGTGTGGGTATGTTTTTATTTTCTATGATGCCTTTTTTCCACCCTGTAGCTGGAATCTATCTGGATGTGCATACACTAGTTTAGAACAAATGTTTCCATGTCCTCTGTACCTGTCAGGTGTACCCAAAATGTACGTAGATTAATATTTACATAATCTCTCCTAGTGTTAAGAGAATTTCTATCTCTAATTCAACCTAAGCTTGAATCATTACCAGAGGTTGTAAGGCTCTGGTTTTAATCATAAATTATTCAAGGTCCACAACCAGCAAGAATTATCTGTATTTTTATTCATGGAGAGCTCTGGCGCCAAAACCCATACACTCCTGTTTTATACCTCTTGACACACAAAGGCACTTTGCTCCGCCCACCTTTAGGAGGCTTTCTTAAACAGTTTCCACCTTTCTCCTTCACCCTGGAATGTTTAGTCCCGCCCCCCCCCCCCTCTGTTAGTGGGTTGATAATTGTAACACAGTTGTATTTGGGGTGAAATCCTTTAGTCATTATTCTTAAAATACAAATGAATCTAACACCTAGACGATAGGTCTACTAATGTTTCCTTTGCTCTGCACCTGTACAGGTGTATCCAGACAGGGTAAGGGATGGCAGGCAGCCCTGTCTGCCTCCAGGTTCCTTCCTCAGCTGTTCTTCAGACAATACTATCCGTCTCTGGAACACTGATGGACACAACACCACTCTCAGCCACAACGTCATCAGCAACGTACGTCTGTCTCACTCTCACACACCATATAACTAACTCCTGATCTCAATATGAATGACTGCTGATTGAGTTTTGATGCTAAGTAGTTCTACTCAAGAACCTTTGAATCCAGAGTGATGCTTTAAGAGGGGGAAACACACCCAATTTATAGAGGTTTATTAAGTGATGGTGAATGGCTTTCTCGGCTAATAATCCCCCCCCCCTCTCTCGCTCTCCAGGACCTCCAGAAGATAATCTACATGGACAACAACACCGCCGGCCTGCTGGACACAGAGTGCCTCAACTCGGGGAATGGAGAGAAGGCCGACCCCCAGACCTCGGAGACCAGGACGGGCATCAGGACCATGTGTGTCAGCCCAGACGGGCAGCACTTGGCATCGGGCGACCGCACCGGCACCTTGAGGTACTGTTGGAGAAAAAGAGCGGTTTGTTCGCACACCTGTAGTTCAAAGTCTATGGAAGAAACTATTGTAGAACTAGAAACTTTAGCACACTGGTGTTCTTGATTACTCCACAAACAATGTTTTTATTTTATTGTAACCTTTATTTAACTAGTCAGTTAAGAACAGATTCTTATTTACAATGATGGCCTACCCCGGCCAAACCCAGACAACGCTGGGCCAATTGTGCTCTTAGTCTCGGCCGGATTGTGATACAGCCTGGAATCGAACCAGGGTCTGTAGTGACGCCTCTAGAACTGAGATGCAGGGCCTTAGACCGCTGCGCCACTCGGGATCCCTTTAAACTAATCAATGTTTGTGTCAGTAGACCTTCATCAGGCTAAACCCTGAGGTACAGTACCACTGCTATGCCGTCCCAGAAGGAGCCTTGTTTTCTGTCTCTACCCCTCAGGCCTCAGCACTTCTATGTCCTAATGAAATTCCCTAACTAGACTCATGGGAGGGTGTGTTGGTGTGTGCGCGCGTGCATGTGTGTGTTTACAGCTGTGTGTTTGTTAAATTGGGTTTAGAGGAGGCTAGAGTCCATTCAGGCAGCAGCCTAGCTGACTATCTGTCCACATGACTGGATGGACAGCTGCACCATGTTGGCTAGGTTGCTGCTGACGTAGTTAACACCAAGGCTACTTTTTGTAAATTAACTTTGTCACACAAAACTGAAGGATGGCGGTCTACTCTGCATTCTACTGCGGCCCAGCGGTGTCTCTGTGTGTGGAGAGACTGAGCTGTAAGCCGCGTTAACAGTGTGCTCCTCGCAAAAAATGTGTGTTGTTATGGGAGCATAGCAGGACTAATCAAGTACTATTCTGTTCTGTTTGCTGTTGCAGGATCCACGAGCTGGAGAGCATGGGGGAGATTCTGAACGTTCAGGCCCACGACTCAGAGATCCTGTGTCTGGAATATTCCAAGCCTGAGACGGGTACGTTCAATTGTTACCATAATAACATATTCACCTTCTATGTAGTTAGTTAACTCATACTGAATACAGATATTTATTGTTAGCTTGCTATCCATGACAAGCCTGATACGTGTAAGGCAGATTTCCCCTCTTCTGGGAGGAAATGGAAGAGGCAACATGGTTATAAATACTACTGTAGGTATAAACCACCTTCAGCTGGTTGCCAGATGCTTCACCAACCTCCCATTGACTTGTGAAACAAACCACTTCAGAGCTCCATCACGTTATAAAGAGACTGGGGTTGGGTCCAAATGTACTGTATGTAAATTCTTCTTAGTCAAAGTATAAATGAGCAGCTTTATATAATTAACTTTACCGGTTCACACATTAAACCCAAAGGGTCTGATAAGAGATTTGTGAAATGGAATGTGGAAATTATTGAAGTTATCTTTGTAACTACTGCTATAGTCAACAATTTCAACACACACCCATGTTTCATCTCATTTTGTTGCAAAGAGTGTCTGTGTGTGCAGTGGGGCTATTAAGAGGCCATTATCAGACCTGGTGAAGTGCCGTCCAATTCAGAGAAAAGCAAGGCAGAGCATATTATGCTCCATGGCTTGGGCAGGCCTGAGGGTGGGTGTGTGTGTTGTGTGTTGTGTGTGTGTGTGTGTGTGTGTTGTGTGAGTGGGGGTAGCACACTGGCATTGGCCCAAGAACTGCTTGGCCCTCCTCCAGACCTCTATCATCTAGCCCCAGTAGCAGCACATCTGTCATAGTGGCTGCATCCCAAAAGGCCCTGGTCAAAAGAAGTGCACTATACAGTGGGGAAAAAAAGTATTTAGTCAGCCACCAATTGTGCAAGTTCTCCCACTTAAAAAGATGAGAGAGGCCTGTAATTTTCATCATAGGGACACGTCAACTATGACAGACAAAATTAGAAAAAAAAATCCAGAAAATCACATTGTAGGATTTTTAATGAATTTATTTGCAAATTATGGTGGAAAATAAGTATTTGGTCAATAACAAAAGTTTCTCAATACTTTGTTATATACCCTTTGTTGGCAATGACACAGGTCAAACGTTTTCTGTAAGTCTTCACAAGGTTTTCACACACTGTTGCTGGTATTTTGGCCCATTCCTCCATGCAGATCTCCTCTAGAGCAGTGATGTTTTGGGGCTGTCGCTGGGCAACACGGACTTTCAACTCCCTCCAAAGATTTTCTATGGGGTTGAGATCTGGAGACTGGCTAGGCCACTCCAGGACCTTGAAATGCTTCTTACGAAGCCACTCCTTCGTTGCCCGGGCGGTGTGTTTGGGATCATTGTCATGCTGAAAAACCCAGCCACGTTTCATCTTCAATGCCCTTGCTGATGGAAGGAGGTTTTCACTCAAAATCTCACGATACATGGCCCCATTCATTCTTTCCTTTACACGGATCAGTCGTCCTGGTCCCTTTGCAGAAAAACAGCCCCAAAGCATGATGTTTCCACCCCCATGCTTCACAGTAGGCATGGTGTTCTTTGGATGCAACTCAGCATTCTTTGTCCTCCAAACACGACGAGTTGAGTTTTTACCAAAAAGTTATATTTTGGTTTCATCTGACCATATGACATTCTCCCAATCCTCTTCTGGATCATCCAAATGCGCTATAGCAAACTTCAGACGGGCCTGGACATGTACTGTCTTAAGCAGGGGGACACGTCTGGCACTGCAGGATTTGAGTCCCTGGCGGCGTAGTGTGTTACTGATGGTAGGCTTTGTTACTTTGGTCCCAGCTCTCTGCAGGTCATTCACTAGGTCCCCCCGTGTGGTTCTGGGATTTTTGCTCACCGTTCTTGTGATCATTTTGACCCCACGGGGTGAGATCTTGCGTGGAGCCCCAGATCGAGGGAGATTATCAGTGGTCTTGTATGTCTTCCATTTCCTAATAATTGCTCCCACAGTTGATTTCTTCAAACCAAGCTGCTTACCTATTGCAGATTCAGTCTTCCCAGCCTGGTGCAGGTCTACAATTTTGTTTCTGGTGTCCTTTGACAGCTCTTTGGTCTTGGCCATTGTGGAGTTTGGAGTGTGACTGTTTGAGGTTGTGGACAGGTGTCTTTTATACTGATAACAAGTTCAAACAGGTGCCATTAATACAGGTAACGAGTGGAGGACAGAGGAGCCTCTTAAAGAAGAAGTTACAGGTCTGTGAGAGCCAGAAATCTTGCTTGTTTGTAGGTGACCAAATACTTATTTTCCACCATAATTTGCAAATAAATTCATTAAAAATCCTACAATGTGATTTTCTGGAAAACATTTTCTCAATTTGTCTGTCATAGTTGACGTGTACCTATGATGAAAATTACAGGCCTCTCTCATCTTTTTAAGTGGGAGAACTTGCACAATTGGTGGCTGACTAAATACTTTTTTTCCCCACTGTATAGGGAATAGGGTCTCATTTGGGATGCATCCAGTTGCTCCCATGTTAATATGAGTATTAATGATATTCCTCTAGGTCATCCATTTGGCAGTTGGCACCACACAGAGAAGCAGATAGAGAGAGCTCAGAATAAACCCAGTACACTCCCTCAGGCTGCCTGCACTGCACAGTGCCCCCACACATTGACTCGGTACCGGTACCCCCTGTATGTAGCCTCGTTATTGCTATTTTATTGTTTAACTTTTTTTAAACTTTAGTTTATTTAGTAAATATTTTCTTAACTCTTATATTTCTTAAAACTGCATTGTTGGTTAAGGGCTTGAAAGTAAGCATTTCACGGTAAGGTCTACACCTGTTGTATTCGGCGCATGTGACAAATACAATAGTATTTTATTTGATAGTAACACCTCAGAGGGTGATAATAGTCCGATCACAGCCATTGCCCTGCTGGGCCTGTATTCTCAACGCATCTCAGAGTAGACTGCTGATCTGGGATCAGTTTAGCCTTTTAAATCATAATGGATAAGAGGGGGAAACTGATATTGCTATGCAATTCATCCTCTAGGTTTACCATATCACCTTCACCTTCTAGCTGGGATCAAGGTTAACAAAGTCACAAAGCTAACAGATCCAGGATCCACATTCAATCTCAGCAAGGAGAGGATTTAAGCAAAATAGATAGTACTTTTCATTTACTGAAATTATTCAGGTTGGAAATTCAATCAAGTCCACTCTGGGGAAGTGCTTAACATCAATTTTTGATTGGTTTCGATATCCATGTGAAGTGTCAGTCAGTTCATTGGTTATTAGGTTAATATAATGTAATTGGAGTCATAATCGCATTTGTTCACCATGTGCGGTCAGTCACTCCACATAATCACAGTGAGTTGTTGCAATTCAAACGCAGTGGATATCCTTGCATGTGCAAATAGCTGTCGTCATCAGTTTAATCTGGATCATGTATAGTTTCCCCCTAAAATTTAGAAAATTGGACACGTAAACAGATATTTTTCTGTCTGTTACAGTGGCGCCTAGTTATGTGGCCCACTCATGCTTGGCCTATCGTAGCACTGGTCTCATCTCTCGGTAAACCTCTAAGGAAATACGTTTTGCACTACTGTTTCCTCTCATTAAGAGTAGCTTTAATGTTACTGTTAACAGGGACACAGGTAGTAGCAACTAGCAGGTTAAAAAGGTTTCAGTGAGTCCACATATGGCCTAATGTGTCAGGTAGCAGTCTGTAGAGCACATGTTGACCAGAGCACCACCCTGCTCAACAAGATGCTTTATGGCTGTTAAAAACACAAAGGACCTCTAATAAAAAATATTTACCACCACCGAAATGGAGAACAGGAGTTGGCTGTTGGTAAGTGGCTGGTATTCTGGTGTGTAATTGAGTGTAATGGAGTGTAATGTAATGTAATGTAATGTAGGCCTATACGTGGTGTGAAGGTTTTGTCTTGCAATGACTGTGATACGTGGTTGTTTTTACCTATTTGAATGCACTGACTATAAGTCCCTCTGGTTAAGAGTGTCTGGTAATGAATAAAATATAAATGTGTGTGTGTTGTGTGTGACAGGGCTGAAGCTGCTAGCCACAGCGAGTCGGGACCGGCTGATCCACGTGCTGGATGCAGAGCGGGAGTACAGCCTGCTGCAGACGCTGGATGAACACTCCTCTTCCATCACTGCAGTACGATTCGCTGGTGAGACTTGCAGATGACCTTTGACCCTTTACCTCAAACTCTCAAGTCTCACTCCTTTGACAGTTATATTAGTTATGGAAGTTAGACCTCTGGCATCCAAAGATATCATGGAAGTTTCAATTGTGGCACTAGCTTGCAGTTTAAAGTTAACATGGTTATTATTGCCATGGTAACATTGCTCCTTCTCTTTTAGCCAATGAAGGCAAGGTGAGGATGATCAGCTGTGGCGCTGACAAGAGCATCTACTTCCGCACAGCGCAGAAGGTAAAACACACACACACAATGGCGCTGCTCTAGAACAGCTGCTGCTGGAGGCGTAACTAGGTTAGGGGGACTAATGATTTTGTGGCACGGCTTGGCAATATTTCATCATGATCTTTCAACATATTTTGGCCATGGACCCACATTCTTAATCGTGGCTCAGCCAACCCCTCTTTAATTTGACTATCCTTGTTGCTTACAGCTAATTCATTAAACTCCAAGTGGCCTATTTAATAATGAAACTTTTCCTCTAAGGCTTTCTGTGTCACACTGGCTGTTGTATGCCCCAAGTCCCTGGGTCCCACTGCTTTTTCCAAAAACCTGCTCTCTTAATCTTCCCCTCCTGTTTTCAGAGCCCCGTGCTTATGAGGGTCACAGTGACATTTTTACAAGGCTGTTCAACACACGAAGTCAAATTCCTGACCCAAGGAACTCAGAGGGCCCCATGACTAGGCTACTATAACTCCCACCCGGCTTGGCAGAAACTAACAGGCAGGGCAATTAGAACCAAAGAGCTCCAATTAGAACCATTTCCCAAGGCAAGCTACAGTTTAGAGATTGTTCATTGACATCACAAACAAACAAGTTTGGTTTGTTTATCCGCAGTAATGCTACGTCTCTTTTGGAATCCAGTCAGGATTGAAGGAAAAGCTTGATGATGTTGCCGTCTGTGGTACATAGTGTTCTTAGTTCTTTTTAGTTCTCTTTGGCAGGCGTTGTGTTGTGTTATTTGGAGGGAATACTAAAGCAGGCCCTCCCTACTGCATATTGTTCTTAGCAGCTGTTATGTGAATTATTTAACAAACTATTTCAGTTTCTCTGTGCGTCTCCCAAAAGGTTGTAAGTCTTTTGGGATTTAAGTAACGGCCAGAGTCCCGGTCTGCATAGTCAGAGATATTTATTCATTGAGAATTCTGCCATCACAATTTCAGAGTCCATCTTTTATACTCATACGTCATACAAAAAGAAATCCCTCCCCTCTGTAGGCGGGCTGTAGTTTTCCACTCTAAAACTGCTCTACTGACCTTCAGTTCACACACACACACACATGCATACACACATACATACACACACACACACACATATCCTACTCCCTGCATTACTCAGTTATTGCCGTTCTCACAATATTCTGCACCATGTTTTCATAACAGTTTCTCCCCTCCCTAAATTTGGAGGCCTCTTTATCTTAGTTTCTCAGTTGTCTTTGTTGGCTGGCCTAACTCTTACTCACATTGCTAAATAGTGGCTCAATGCCATAGCCTTTACTGGTCCTACACTCACACATTTCTAACACATTATACACAGTTTCAGGGTGTAATAATTAGTCATTAATAATTAATCTATCAGCAGCGCTGGCAGCTTTGGGTGTCAAGAATCAGATAATGATCTAATGGAATACATAGAGGAAGAACACACAAAGTGAGACTGATGATATCAGGTGACCAAAGCCATTTTAGTGAACAGAAGCAAATCAACTTCAGATTAAAATGGACTCAGAATTGGAGGAGTCTTTTGAGGTGATAGCCTAATCCTGAAGTAGTCAGACTCATTTCAGGTCAACTCGTGGAATGTAACCTAACCCGTGTATGAAGAAACAAATGGAGAAAATTCTAATTCGTCCACATTGAGATCAGAGTGCAATTCTAACCCTCGGGATGTGAATTTTACAATCTAATTAACAAGTAGATGGAAAGTATCCTCATTCTCTACCATTTAATCCATGGACCGCTTTAGAAGTCACGGGACACTGCTATAAAAGCCACAAAAACCCTACAAGGATAAATGTTCTGGTTTATTAGAATATGCCTGCGTCCCAAATGGAACCCTTTTCCCTATATTTACTACTATTGACCAGGGCCCATAGGGACGCATACTATGACTCATTGTAACAATATGTCTGCCAAAACACCTTAAATAGGACAGCTCTCATTTCTCACTGGAGCATTTACAGTAGTGTTGTTAATGGGACTAGCATGGCAGTGAGTGGTGACCTGTTTTAACCTCTGGTTGTTTTACCCTGTCGTTTACAGTCAGATGAAGGAACCGTGTTTACTCGCACCCACCACATCGTACGCAAGACAACGCTGTATGACATGGATATCGACCCCACCAGGAAGTACGCTGCTATTGGTTGTCAGGACCGCAGCATCAGGTGGGGGCCTGGTCTACCTGTCCTTGTTTGTCTCAATTATTGTTTTTGTGTATGTATATGTCGGTCAATGTGTGTGTGACGACAGTGTTAGTCTGTGTGTGTGTGCGTGTGTGCGTGCGTACAGTACGCGAGTGTGAGTATGTACCAGTGGAGGCTGCTGAGGGGAGTACAGCTCATAATAATGGCTGGAATGGAGTCAATGGAATGGTATCAACCACACGTCTTTGATGTGTTTGATACCATTCCATTGGCTCCATTCCAGACGTTATTATGAGCCGTCCTCCCCTCAGCAGCCTCCACTGGTATGTGTGTGCGAGTACATGCGTGCGAGTACGTGAGTGCGCAAGCACGTGTGTGTATTTGTGTTTGACCTCTCCGTAATCTGTCAGACTGTGCAGTCATCCCTCCCTAGCAGGTGGATTAGTCCTAACTCAGGTGTTGTAAACACAGGAAGGATGAGATCAGGGGCCCAGCCCCTGGCTGGTGAAGCCTGTCTGTAGCTACGGTCATGCTGCTGTCCATGTGCCTGTCCTGACCTGAGCCTCCATCTGCCTGCCTGCCTGCTCAAGTGTTTACATCTCTCACTCACATTTTCCACCCTTTATCAACGACAATAACAAACACGCTTTGAAAGCAAATATGGCTTAGCGTTGGCTTAAGCTGCTGATATTGCAAATGCAGACTTGGAAGAAATGAGCCTCTCTGTTTCACCACTTGTCTCCAGCAGGTCTTGTGCCAACTTGTTTGAATGGCCAGTCCCTTTTATAGCCTAAATACCCCATGAATCTGATATTAAATTGTTATGGTTGAAAGTTCTACCATAACGGAGAAATTTCAAACAACCAAGTTATGTTAACAACCACCCTCAAGTTATAGCGTACTGCTTTATTAATCTAGGGTTCCCAAACTTTTTCAGTCGGGGGACCCCTTTTTCAGTCGGGGGGCCCCTTTTTCACTCGGGGGGCCCCTCTTCCACCACGTCTGTTTCTCTGGGCACAAGCACTGTTCATGACACAAACTGTTCACATCCCTCTTGTTGATGGAGAGGATTTTGCAAGTTTAAAGCTTATTTCATGCAGTTCTACACATTTTGTCACGGGGTGCAAATAAAATGTTGCAGTTTTAATGCTAAGTTTCTTGCAATTCTATACATTTTGCCATGTCTAATGTGTATTCATGTGATATTTGAGTGACTAAAAAATTACAATTATCTATGGGCTAAAAAAACTAAATAAAAAAACATTAGCTGACATGGGCTAGTTGATCTGGACATTTCTGACAAGTTATAAATAGTTCTCTAAGGTATGCAATGACTAACATGACAAGAGGAACTGATGATGCACTACCCAATTTCGAAATTGCACCTTGTGCATTCTACGTTTAAAGCCGGACTGAGTTCCTTAAGATTATTTTTTTATATACAGTGGAGAAAAAAAGTATTTAGCCAGCCACCAATTGTGCAAGTTCTCCCACTTAAAAAGATGAGAGAGGCCTGTAATTGTCATCATAGGTACACGTCAACTATGACAGACAAAATGAAAATCACATTGTAGGATTTTTAATGAATTTATTTGCAAATGATGGTGGAAAATAAGTATTTGGTCAATAACAAAAGTTTCTCAATACTTTGTTATATACCCTTTGTTGGCAATGACACAGGTCAAACGTTTTCTGTAAGTCTTCACAAGGTTTTCACACACTGTTGCTGGTATTTTGGCCCATTCCTCCATGCAGATCTCCTCTAGAGCAGTGATGTTTTGGGGCTGTCGCTGGGCAACACAGACTTTCAACTCCCTCCAAAGATTTTCTATGGGGTTGAGATCCACTCCAGGACCTTGAAATGCTTCTTACGAAGCCACTCCTTCGTTGCCCGGGCGGTGTGTTTGGGATCATTGTCATGCTGAAAGACCCAGCCACGTTTCATCTTCAATGCCCTTGCTGATGGAAGGAGGTTTTCACTCAAAATCTCATTCACTAGGTCCCCCCGTGTGGTTCTGGTATTTTTGCTCACCGTTCTTGTGATCATTTTGACTCCACGGGGTGAGATCTTGCGTGGAGCCCCAGATCGAGGGAGATTATCAGTGGTCTTGTATGTCTTCCATTTCCTAATAATTGCTCTCACAGTTGATTTCTTCAAACCAAGCTGCTTACCTATTGCAGATTCAGTCTTCCCAGCCTGGTGCAGGTCTACAATTTTGTTTCTGGTGTCCTTTGACAGCTCTTTGGTCTTGGCCATAGTGGAGTTTGGAGTGTGACTGTTTGAGGTTGTGGACAGGTGTCTTTTATACTGATAACAAGTTCAAACAGGTGCCATTAATACAGGTAACGAGTGGAGGACAGAGGAGCCTCTTAAAGAAGAAGTTACAGGTCTGTGAGAGCCAGAAATCTTGCTTGTTTGTAGGTGACCAAATACTTATTTTCCACCATAATTTGCAAATAAATTCATTAAAAATCCTACAATGTGATTTTCTGGATTATTTTTTCTCAATTTGTCTGTCATAGTTGACGTGTACCTATGATGAAAATTACAGGCCTCTCTCATCTTTTTAAGTGGGAGAACTTGCACAATTGGTGGCTGACTAAATACTTTTTCCCCCACTGTATATACAGTACCAGTCAAAAGTTTGGACACACCTACTCATTCAAGGTTTTTCTTTATTTGTACTATTTTCTACATCGTAGAATAATAGTGAAGACATCAAAACTATGAAATAACACATATGGAATCATGTAGTAACCAAAAAAGTGTTAAACAAATCAAAATATATTTGAGATTCTTCAAAGTAGCCACCCTTTGCCTTGATGACAGCATTGCACACTCTTGGCATTCTCTCAACCAGCTTCACCTGGAATGCTTTTCCAACAGTCTTGAAGGAGTTCCCACATATACTGAGCACTTGTTGGCTGCTTTTCCTTCACTCTGCGGTCCAACTCATCCCAAACCATCTCAATTGGGTTGAGGTCAGGTGATGCAGCACTCCATCACTCTCCTTCTTGGTCAAATAGCCCTTACACAGCCTGGAGGTGTGTTGGGTCATTGTCCTGTTGAAAAACAACAGCCCAAACAAGATGGGATGGCATATCGCTGCAGAATGCTGTGGTAGCCATGCTGGTTAAGTGTGCCTTGAATTCTAAATAAATCACAGACAGTGTCACCAGCAAAGCAACCCCCACACCATAACACCTCCTCCTCCATGCTTTACGGTGTGAACCACACACGCGGAGATCATCCGTTCACCCATTCCGCGTCTCACAAAGACACGGCAGTTGGAACCAAAAATCTCCAATTTGGACACCAGACCAAAGGACAAATTTCCACCGGTCTAATGTCCATTGCTCATGTTTCTTGGCCCAAGCAGGTGTCTTCTTCTTATTGGTGTCCTTTAGTAGTGGTTTCTTTGCAGCAATTCAACCATGAAGGCCTGATTCACACAGTCCCCTCTGAACAGTTGATGTTGAGATGTGTCTGTGACTTGAACTCTGTGAAGCATTTATTTGGGCTGCAATTTCTGAGGCTGGTAACTCTAATGAACTTATCCCCTGCAGCAGAGGTAACTCTGGGTCTTCCATTCCTGTGGCTGTCCTCATGAGACCCAGTTTCATCATAGTGCTTGATGGTTTTTGCAATTGCACTTGAAGAAACTTTCAAAGTTCTTGACATTTTCCGTATTGACTGACCTTCATGTCTTAAAGTAATGATGGACTGTCGTTTCGCTTTGCTTATTTGTGCTGTTCTTGCCATAATATGGACTTGGTCTTTTACCAAATAGTGCTATCTTCTGTATACCCCCCTACCTTGTCACAACACAACTGATTGCCTCAAACGCATTAAGAAGGAAAGAAATTCCAGAAATTAACTTTTAAGAAGGGTATTTGAAGAATCTCAAATATAAAATATATTTTGATTTGTTTAATACGTTTTTGGTTACAACATGATTCCATATGTGTTATTTCATAGTTTTGATGTCTTCACTGTTTTTATTTTTATTTATTTTATTTCACCTTTATTTAACCAGGTAAGCCAGTTGAGAACAAGTTCTCATTTACAACTGCGACCTGGCCAAGATAAAGCAAAGCAGTGCGATAAAAACAACAACACAGAGTTACATATGGGGTAAAACAAAACAAAGTCAAAAATACAACAGAAATAAGTATATATACAGTGTGTGCAAATGTAGCAAGTTATGGAGGTAAGGCAATAAATAGGCTATAGTGCAAAATAATTACAATTAGTATTAACACTGGAATGATAGATGTGCAAGAGATGATGTGCAAATAGAGATACTGGGGTACAAATGAGCAAAATAAATAACAATATAGGGATGAGGTAGTTGGGCGGGCTAATTTCAGATGGGCTGTGTACAGGTGCAGTGATCGGTAAGGTGCTCTGACAACTGATGCTTAAAGTTAGTGAGGGAGATAAGTGTCTCCAGCTTCAGAGATTTTTGCAATTTTTTCCAGTCATTGGCAGCAGAGAACTGGAAGGAATGGCGGCCAAAGGAGGTGTTGGCTTTGGGGATGACCAGTGAGATATACCTGCTGGAGCGCATACTACGGGTGGGTGTTGCTATGGTGACCAATGAGCTAAGATAAGGCTGGGATTTGCCTAGCAGTGATTTATAGATGGCCTGGAGCCAGTGGGTTTGGCGACGAATATGTAGTGAGGACCAGCCAACAAGAGCGTACAGGTCACAGTGGTGGGTAGTATATGGGGCTTTGGAGACAAAACGGATGGCACTGTGATAGACTACATCCAATTTGCTGAGTAGGGTGTTGGAGGCTATTTTGTAAATGACATCGCCGAAGTCAAGGATCGGTAGGATAGTCAGTTTTACGAGGGCATGTTTGGCAGCATGAGTGAAGGAGGCTTTGTTGCGAAATAGGAAACCGATTCTAGATTTAACTTTGGATTGGAGATTCTTAATGTGAGTCTGGAAGGAGAGTTTACAGTCTAACCAGACACCTAGGTATTTGTAGTTGTCCACATACTCTAGGTCAGACCCGTCGAGAGTAGTGATTCTAGTCGGGTGGGCGGGTGCAAGCAGCGTTCGGTTGAAGAGCATGCATTTAGTTTTACTAGTGTTTAAGAGCAGTTGGAGGCTACTGAAGGAGTGTTGTATGGCATTGAAGCTCGTTTGGAGGTTTGTTAACACAGTGTCCAATGAAGGGCCAGATGTATACAAAATGGTGTCGTCTGCGTAGAGGTGGATCTGAGAGTCACCAGCAGCAAGAGCGACGTCATTGATATACACAGAGAAAAGAGTCGGTCCAAGAATTGAACCCTGTGGCACCCCCATAGAGACTGCCATAGGTCCAGACAACAGGCCCTCCGATTTGACACATTGAACTCTATCAGATAAGTAGTTGGTGAACCAGGCGAGGCAGTCATTTGAGAAACCAAGGCTATTTAGTCTGCCGATAAGAATGCGGTGGTTGACAGAGTCGAAAGCCTTGGCCAGGTCAATGAAAACGGCTGCACAGTACTGTCTATTATCGATTGCGGTTATAATATCGTTTAGGACCTTGAGCGTGGCTGAAGTGCACCCATGACCAGCTCGGAAACCGGATTGCATAGCGGAGAAGGTACGGTGGGATTCGAAATGGTCGGTGATCTGTTTGTTAACTTGGCTTTCAAAAACGTTTGAAAGGCAGGGCAGGATGGATATGGGTCTGTAACAGTTTGGATCTAGAGTGTCACCCCCTTTGAAGAGGGGGATGACCGCGGCAGCTTTCTGTTAACCCTTGAATGAGTACCTGTGTCCAAACTTTTGACTGGCAGTGTGTGTGTATATATATATATATATATATATATATATATATATATATATATATGGGCGTGCCCCCTCCCCCATATAAGATGAATGTGGCAGCGTAGTACGACTGTCCAAATAGGCCTTTCCCTCCGCTCGAGATAATTAAAATAAACTGTAAACACACCTCATGCTCCTCTTCTGTTTCAGCACAGTGATTAAACATTACTATGGAAACTAGGCTGTTTAAACTGCATTTGAATGATAAATGTCCTCCAGGCCTTTTTGTGTATTTATTTCTGGTAGAGTTAGAGGGCTTAGCTTTTGTTTAACAGGCTCTGATTTGTTCCTTATGCAACTAAGCGGCGGTGCTTAAGAGTGTGAATCAATGGTTGACTGGCTGCCCTCACACACTGCCAGCTCCCCACAAGGTTGGCTGGGCCCTGGCTGGGCCTTGTGGGTGGTTGCCTGCCAGCTAGCTGGTGGATGCTGGTCTCTCCTTCTGGCACTCAGTGGAAATGCACCAGTTAGGCTGTTAGCGTGACCCCATGTGGTCAGATGGGGATAGACATGCATACCAGCTGAGCAGAGGGGTAGGCTACAAAGTAGGATCAATGAGTTAGCCAGCTAACTTTGATAAACAACCAGGAATAACTATTGATTTTCTGGTTCATTAAGAAAGCTAAACTTTGATATGTGTTTTTGGTTGTTGAGTCAATTAGACCATGCCCATTTCAAACTTATCTTTCTAAAAAATAGAAAGTCATTTCAGAATATTTAGGCAAGTTAGCTGGCTAACTCATTGATTCTGCTTTGTAGTATACCCCACAGCTGTGCTGTTCGCACACTATGTGGCACAGAGTTGGTTGATTCATGAACAGAACACAGTCAAGTGTTTCCTTGAACTTTCAAGGTCAGATGACACAGTCCCTTTATCTGAACGTTTATCGGTCTAAAACTTAACTGCTGAGGCAGGACGTAAATAGACAGACGTGTCTGACTTTGGTTCATTGACTTATCGGCTTCCATCGTCCTCGTGTAGAGACGTGCTGACATTAGATAAAACGGTCACCTGATAAAGCCACGGGCGCTTAGAAAGCAGAACTGTTTTTGTGATTTACTCCTGGAGTATTGAGCTGCTGGTGTGTTTTCATGTTGTGATCTAAACAAGACCTCTGTGTGTGGAGGCCGGTTCTTAGTTTAACACTTCTTTCCCCTCCAACAGAATCTTCAACATCAGTAATGGCAAACAGAAGAAACTGTACAAGGGTTCCCAAGGAGAGGATGGGACTGTCATCAAGGTGGGTTAGGCTTGCATGTTTTCATGTAATGTAGTGTTGCTGTGAAGACTCATTTGACAACACCGTAGCTGGTTTATAATAATGGGCCCACAATGGTTGTCTTCTTCGCTCCTCAGGTTCAGACAGACCCCTCAGGGCTGTATGTGGCCACCAGCTGCTCAGACAAGAACATCAGCATCTTTGACTTCTACTCTGGGGAGTGTGTGGCCACCATGTTTGGACACTCTGGTAAAAAAAATACCCCATTTAGTTAGAAGAAAAGAAATACAGCAAAATGTCTGACTGACAATCTGCAGCCAGCAGTGTATTCAGAAACAGAAGGAGAAACCAGCTGGAACTCCTCTTCTTCATCATTAGGTCCATCTTTGCATTTAATGACCTCTCATACTGTGAATTCCACAGATCAATTCTTTGTAAAAAAAAATATATATATATATGTCCATAATTGAGAGGCCAGATATTTTCCTCTTTTTCTTTTTCACAGAGGTTGTGACTGGAATGAAGTTTACCAATGACTGCAAGCACATGATAACTGTGTCCGGTGACAGCTGTATCTTTGTGTGGCGTCTGGCCCCGGAGCTGACCATCAGCATGAGACAGCGTCTCTCGGACCTCAAACAGAACGGCAAGCCAGTTCAGAGGACCCCACCTCACAAACCTTGCAATCTCAGGTAGCTACAGTATTTAAACACACTAAAGTACCTTGACTCTTATGACTTATTCCTGTTGTTGGTTGTTCTCTTGTTTCTGTTAGCTCCTCGTGGAGCAAAGGGCCTCCTTGGAGTATGTAGTTAATATGTTTGTGCTAGCTAATACCCTTAGAAAGCAAACATAACGTTTACGTAAGTTAGTGGAGACACATATATTCTGAATGCCAATTGAATAATATTTTTGATTGATGGAGTGAAAGACAAGTGTTAACCCTGTATTGTTTACATTTTAGTCATTTAGCATACTTACAGGAGGAACTAGGGTTAAGTGCCTTGCTCGTGGGCACATCAATAGATTTTCACCTAGTCAGCTCTGGGATTCGAACCAGCAACCTTACGGTTACTGGCCCAACGCTCTTAACCGCTAGGCTACCTGCCGCCCCCCTGTTTGTCTACAGGCTTGTTGCTATGACCGTTGTTAGTTATTATGAGAGTTGTACAATGGCAACTGGAAATGCACTCTGCTTCCCAAATGGCACCCTATTCCCCTTTATAGTGCACTACTTTTGACTAGGACCCATAGGGAATAGGGAATACGGATATATAGGGAATACAGTGCCATTTAGGACGCATACATGTTCCGTTTGACGATTGTCACCTAAAAGTGTGAGTGTTCTATTCTCTGTCTGTCCTGTGCAGCACCAGGAGAGAGGTACACAGCACCCCTCCCATTGTCACCATGTCCTCCGACAGTGACAAAGACTTGGAGGAGGAGGAGGGGATAGAAGAGGAGGATGAGGAAGAGAGGATCTCTCCTTACATGGTGTCAGGCTGCAGTGCAGGGGAAGAGACAGGTTGGTATCTCACTAACATATGCACACAAACAAACAATATATAGTGGGGAGAACAAGTATTTGATACACTGCCGATTTTGCAGGTTTTCCTACTTACAAAGCATGTAGAGGTCTGTAATTTTTATCATAGGTACACTTCAACTGTGAGAGACGGAATCTAAAACAAAAATCCAGAAAATCACATTGTATGATTTTTAAGTAATTAATTTGCATTTTATTGCATGACATAAGTATTTGATCACCTACAAACCAGTAAGAATTCCGGCTCTCACAGACCTGTTAGTTTTATTTTAAGAAGCCCTCCTGTTCTCCACTCATTACCTGTATTAACTGCACCTGTTTGAACTCGTTACCTGTATAAAATACACCTGTCCACACACTCAATCAAACAGACTCCAACCTCTCCACAATGGCCAAGACCAGAGAGCTGTGTAAGGACATCAGGGATAAAATTGTAGACCTGCACAAGGCTGGGATGGGCTACAGGACAATAGGCAAGCAGCTTGGTGAGAAGGCAACAACTGTTGGCACAATTATTAGAAAATGGAAGAAGTTCAAGATGACGGTCAATCAAATCAAATCAAATCAAATCAAATTTTATTGGTCACATGCGCCGAATACAACAGGTGCAGACATTACAGTGAAATGCTTACTTACAGCCCTTAACCAACAGTGCATTTATTTTAAACAAAAAAGTAAGAATAAAACAACAACAAAAAAGTGTTGAGAAAAAAAGAGCAGAAGTAAAAATAAAGTGACAGTAGGGAGGCTATATATACAATAGAATAAAGTGACAGTAGGGAGGCTATATATACAGGGGGTACCGTTGCATAGTCAATGTGCGGGGGCACCCAGGCTAGTTGAGGTAGTTGAGGTAATATGTACATGTGGGTAGAGTTAAAGTGACTATGCATAAATACTTAACAGAGTAGCAGCAGCGTAAAAGTATGGGGTGGGGGGCAGTGCAAATAGTCCGGGTAGCCATGATTAGCTGTTCCAGGAGTCTTATGGCTTGGGGGTAGAAGCTGTTGAGAAGTCTTTTGGACCTAGACTTGGCACTCCGGTACCGCTTGCCGTGCGGTAGCAGAGAGAACAGTCTATGACTAGGGTGACTGGAGTCTTTGACAATTTTGAGGGCCTTCCTCTGACACCGCCTGGTATAGAGGTCCTGGATAGCAGGGAGCTTTGCCCCTGTGATGTACTGGGCCGTACGCACTACCCTCTGTAGTGCCTTGCGGTCAGAGGCCAAGCAGTTGCCATACCAGGCGGTGATGCAACCAGTCAGGATGCTCTCGATGGTGCAGCTGTAGAATTTTTGAGGATCTGAGGACCCATGCCAAATCTTTTTAGTCTCCTGAGGGGGAATAGGCTTTGTCGTGCCCTCTTCACGACTGTCTTGGTGTGTTTGGACCATGATAGTTCGTTGGTGATGTGGACACCAAGGAACTTGAAGCTCTCAACCTGTTCCACTACAGCCCCGTCAATCACCCTCGGTCTGGGGCTCCATGCAAGTTCTCACCTCTTGGGGCATCAATGATCATGAGGAAGGTGAGGGATCAGCCCAGAACTACACGGCAGGACCTGGTCAATGACCTGAAGAGAGCTGGGACCACAGTCTCAAAGAAAACCATTAGTAACACACTACGCCGTCATGGATTAAAATCCTGCAGCGCATGCAAGGTCCCCCTGCTCAAGCCAGCGCATGTCCAGGCCCGTCTGAAGTTTGCCAATGACCATCTGGATGATCCAGAGGAGGAATGGGAGAAGGTCATGTGGTCTAATGAGACAAAAATATAGCTTTTTGGTCTAAACTCCACTCGCCGTGTTTGGAGGAAGAAGAAGGATGAGTACAACCCCAAGAACACCATCCCAACCATGAAGCATGGAGGTGGAAACATCATTCTTTGGGGATGCTTTTCTGCAAAGGGGACAGGACGACTGCACCGTATTGAGGGAGGGATGGATGGGGCCATGTATCGCAAGATCTTGGCCAACAACCTCCTTCCCTCAGTAAGAGCATTGAAGATGGGTCGTGGCTGGGTCTTCCAGCATGACAACGACCCGAAACACACAGCCAGGGCAACTAAGGAGTGGCTCTGTAAGAAGCATCTCAAGGTCCTGGAGTGGCCTAGCCAGTCTCCAGACCAGAACCCAATAGAAAATCTTTGGAGGGAGCTGAAAGTCCATATTGCCCAGCGACAGCCCCGAAACCTGAAGGATCTAGAGAAGGTCTGTATGGAGGAGTGGGCCAAAATCCCTGCTGCAGTGTGTGCAAACCTGGTCAAGACCTACAGGAAACGTATGATCTCTGTAAATGCAAACAAAGGTTTCTGTACCAAATATTAAGTTCTGCTTTTCTGATGTATCAAATACTTATGTCATGCAATAAAATGCAAATGTTTTACTTAAAAATCATACAATGTGATTTTCTGCCTCTCACAGTTGAAGTGTACCTATGATAAAAAATTACAGACATTTATATTTACATTTACGTCATTTAGCAGACGCTCTTATCCAGAGCGACTTACAAATAGGTGCATTCACCTTATAGCCAGTGGGATAACCACTTTACAAAGTTTATTTTTTTTTTTTGGGGGGTAAGGGGGGGGTAGAAGGATTACTTTATCCTATCCCAGGTATACCTTAAAGAGGTGGGGTTTCAAATGTCTCCGGAAGGTGGTGAGTGACTCCGCTGTCCTGGCGTCGTGAGGGAGCTTGTTCCACCATTGGGGTGCCAGAGCAGCGAACAGTTTTGACTGGGCTGAGCGGGAACTATGCTTCCGCAGAGGTAGGGGAGCCAGCAGGCCAGAAGTGGATGAACGCAATGCCCTCGTTTGGGTGTAGGGACTGATGAGAGCCTGAAGGTACGGAGGTGCCGTTCCCCTCACAGCTCCGTAGGCAAGCACCATGGTCTTGTAACAGATGCAAGCTTCAACTGGAAGCCAGTGGAGTGTGCGGAGGAGCGGGGTGACGTGAGAGAACTTGGGAAGGTTGAACACCAGACGGGCTGCGGCATTCTGGATGAGTTGTAGGGGTTTAATGGCACAGGCAGGGAGCCCAGCCAACAGCGAGTTGCAGTAATCCAGACGGGAGATGACAAGTGCCTGGATTAGGACCTGTGCCGCTTCCTGTGTAAGGCAGGGTCGTACTCTCCGAATGTTGTAGAGCATGAACCTACAGGATCGGGTCACCGCCTTGATGTTAGCGGAGAACGACAGGGTGTTGTCCAGGGTCACGCCAAGGCTCTTCGCACTCTGGGAGGAGGACACAACGGAGTTGTCAACCGTGATGGCGAGATCATGGAACAGGCAGTCCTTCCCCGGGAGGAAGAGCAGCTCCGTCTTGCCAAGGTTCAGCTTGAGGTGGTGATGTGACTGGTGGTGATTTCCCTCACAGGTGACAGACCTCTACAGTGAGGGAAAAAAGTATTTGATCCCCTGCTGATTTTGTACGTTTGCCCACTGACAAAGAAATGATCAGTCTATAATTTTAATGGTAGGTTTATTTGAACAGACAAAAAAATCCAGAAAAAACGCATGTCAAAAATGTTATAAATTGATTTGCATTTTAATGAGGGAAATAAGTATTTGACCCCCTCTCAATCAGAAAGATTTCTGGCTCCCAGGTGTCTTTTATACAGGTAATGAGCTGAGATTAGGAGCACACTCTTAAAGGGAGTGCTCCTAATTTCAGTTTGTTACCTGTATAAAAGACACCTGTCCACAGAAGCAATCAATCAATCAGATTCCAAACACTCCACCATGGCCAAGACCAAAGAGCTCTCCAAGGATGTCAGGGACAAGATTGTAGACCTACACAAGGCTGGAATGCGCTACAAGACCATCGCCAAGCAGCTTGGTGAGAAGGTGACAACAGTTGGAGCGATTATTCGCAAATGGAAGAAACACAAAATAACTGTCAATCTCCCTCGGCCTGGGGCTCCATACAAGATCTCACCTCGTGGAGTTGCAATGATCATGAGAACGGTGAGGAATCAGCCCAGAACTACACGGAGGATCTTGTCAATGATCTCAAGGCAGCTGGGACCATAGTCACCAAGAAAACAATTGGTAACACACTACGCCGTGAAGGACTGAAATCCTGCATTCGCCCGCAAGGTCCCCCTGCTCAAGAAAGCACATATACAGGCCCGTCTGAAGTTTGCCAATGAACATCTGAATGATTCAGAGGAGAACTGGGTGAAAGTGTTGTGGTCAGATGAGACCAAAATCGAGCTCTTTGGCATCAACTCAACTCGCCGTGTTTGGAGGAGGAGGAATGCTGCCTATGACCCCAAGAACACCATCCCCACCGTCAAACATGGAGGTGGAAACATTATGCTTTGGGGTGTTTTTCTGCTAAGGGAACAGGACAACTTCACCACATCAAAGGGACGATGGACGGGGCTATGTACCGTCACATCTTGGGTGAGAACCTCCTTCCCTCAGCCAGGGCATTGAAAATGGGTTGTGGATGGGTATTCCAGCATGACAATGACCCAAAACACACGGCCAAGGCAACAAAGGAGTGGCTCAAGAAGAAGCACATTAAGGTCCTGGAGTGGCCTAGCCAGTCTCCAGACCTTAATCCCATAGAAAATCTGTGGAGGGAGCTGAAGGTTCGAGTTGCCAAACATCAGCCTCGAAACCTTAATGACTTGGAGAAGATCTGCAAAGAGGTGTGGGACAAAATCCCTCCTGAGATGTGTGCAAACCTGGTGGCCAACTACAACAAACGTCTGACCTCTGTGATTGCCAACACTGGTTTTGCCACCAAGTACTAAGTCATTATTTGCAGAGGGGTCAAATACTTATTTCCCTCATTAAAATGCAAATCAATTTCTAACATTTTTGACATGTGTTTTTCTGGATTTTTTAGTTGTTATTCTGTCTCTCACTGTTCAAATAAACCTACCATAAAAATTATAGACTGATCATGTCTTTGTCAGTGGGCAAACATACAAAATCAGCAGGGGATCAAATACTTTTTTCCCTCACTGTACATGCTTTGTAAGTAGGAAAACCTGCAAAATCGGCAGTGTATCAAATACTTGTTCTCCCCACTGTAGCTGCAGTATTAAGAATGTGGTTCTTCACAATGTTGACAGGACACATCGTGACATCAATTGGTTTTGTGTTTGTTTTTCAGACACCTCAGACGAAAAGCACAACTCTCACGACGGAGAACTGAAAAGGGTTAGTAGCAGCAGTCTTTCTGAAGCAGCTTTTCCTCAGTCCTCTCTGCCCCCAGCCTTGTCTCTCTCCCTCCCCCATGTATTTTCGCTGTTGTTTTTGTCACTTGTAAAGTAGACATTTAATTCAGACACGGTCTGTGAATATTCCCATTATAAACTGTGCGCTCAACTCGTGTGTGTGTCCTGTAGGAGAACTCTTTTGGCAGGCGGTCCTCCCAGGGCAGTCACCACTCTGAGGACAGGGATCCCCGTCCGCGGCGCCGCTGGTCCAGACGCATGGACAGCATGGATCTGATGGTCAAGTCCATGTTGGACCTCAGACAGCTGGACTCCTTCGCCATGCCCCCCTCCTCCCCCACTAAGACCCAGACCCAGCCTGTTGCTGACTCCTTCAGAGACCCATTCAGAGAGGACGAGCTGGGCAGCACCATCAGCCTGCAACCCCTCACTGCATGGGTGAGTTAATAAAACAGAGAACGGCCACCTGACCTTACTTTGGCCCTGCTTGATACAGTGCATAGACAATGTATTACTCCATCTATATTACATATGGATTTGCTACTTCTAAATGTTTAACCATGGGTCACAAAATAGGTTGGGTGAAACCATGGTACTCTCATCCATATTTTGTGTATAGAGGATTGTGAGGTCCAATTCAGTTATTTCAGGTGATGTTTTATGAGTCATAGTATTTTCTCATGTTTGTGTTCCTTGCAGGGGGAGTCTGAGCAGAGGTCCCAGCAGCGGCCCCAATACATCATGCTCTCTCCACAGACACCTGACACAGAGACAGGCCCAGTGCTGTACCCCAACGGCTGTGAGGACAGGGTCAGCTTAGCTGGCAGGTAAATCAATCAAATCAATCAATCAATTAGCCGTCAGGTAAACATACAGCTTCTACCTTTTTTCTCCTGGAGCTCTACAATCTCTACATTACGCCATTGATGTATCTCACTGTCTTATCATAGTACACATACAATATAGTTGGGGCCTGTAGTTTTCCCTGACATGGAAAAACTCCTGGATCTATACTATATGCAGTGCCTTCAGAAAGTATTCATACCTATTGACTTATTCCACATGTTGTTGTGTTACAGCCTGCATTCAAAATTGGTTAAATGGATTACTTGTCTCACCCATCTATCTACACACAATACCCCAGAATGACAAAGTGAAAACATGTTTTTAGCCATTTTTGCTAATTTATTGAAAACTAAATAGAGACATATCTCATTTACATAAGTATTCACACCCCTCAGTCAATACTTTGTAGAAGCACCTTTGACAGTGATTACAGCTGTGAGTCTTTCTGGGTAAGTCTCTAAGAGCTTTCCACACCTGGATTCTGCAACATTTGCCCATTTATTATTTTCAAAATTCTTCAAGCTCTGTCAAACTGGTTGTTGATCATTGCTAGACAACCATTTTCAGGTCTTGTCATAGATTTTCAAGCAGATTTAAGTCAAAACTGTAACTCGGCCACTCAGGAACATTCATTGTCTTCTTTGTAAGCAACTCCAGTGTAGATTTGGCCTTGTGTTTTAGGTTATTGTCCTACTGAAAGGTGAATTCATCTCCCAGTGTCTGGTGTAAAGCAGACTGAACCAGGTTTTCCTCTAGGATTGTGCCTGTGCTTAGCTCCATTACGTTTATATTTTTTATCCTAAAAAACTCCCCAGTCCTTAACGATTACAAGCACACCCATAACATGATGCAGCCACCACTATGCTTGAAATATGGAGAGTGTCACGGTCGTCAATGAGCGAAGGAGACCAAAACGCAGCGCGTTGAACGAACATGACTTTATTAGAGAAAAGTACACGAACGACAAAAACAATAAACCAAGACGACTAGTGAAGTCCACAGTTACAAATACTGTACAGGAACAAAAACCCACAAAACCCAGGTGAAACCACACAGTATAAATATGGCTCCCAATCAGAGATAACTGAGCCGACAGCTGACACTCGATTACCTCCGATTGGGAGTCATATGACTAATCAACAACAAAACCAAACATAGAAATGAACAACTAGATCCAACATAGAAATACACCTAAATGAAAATAACAACCCTGGCTCAACAATCAGAGTCCCTGGAGCCAGAGTGTCACAGTACCCCCCTAAAGGTGCGAACTCCGGGCGCACCAGCATACAGTCTAGGGGAGGGTCTGGGTGGGCGTCTGTCCATGGTGGCGGCTCTGGCCCAGGTCGTGGTCCCCCACCCCCACCTTAGTCACTATCCGCTTCCGTAGCCCCTCCACATGACCACCCCCTCAACTAAACCCCACTGGATTAAGGCGGCACCGGACTAAGGGCAGCACCGGACTAAGGGGCAGCACCGGACTAAGGGACAGTACCTGACTAGCTGGCTCTGGCGGATCCTGGCTGGACGGCTCTGGCGGATCCTGGCTGGACGGCTCTGGCGGATCCTGGCTGGCGGAAGGCTCTGGCTGATCCTGTCTGGCAGAAGGCTCTGGCTGATCCTGTCTGGCGGAAAGCTCTGGCTGATCCTGTCTGGCGGAAGGCTCTGGCTGATCCTGTCTGGCGGAAGGCTCTGGCTGATCCTGTCTGGCGGAAGGCTCTGGCTGATCCTGTCTGGCGGAAGGCTCTGGCTGATCCTGTCTGGCGGAAGGCTCTGGCTGATCCTGTCTGGCGGAAGGCTCTGGCTGCTCCTGTCTGGCGGAAGGCTCTGGCTGCTCCTGTCTGGCGGAAGGCTCTGGCTGATCCTGTCTGGCGGAAGGCTCTGGCTGATCCTGTCTGGCGGAAGGCTCTGGCTGATCCTGTCTGGCGGAAGGCTCTGGCTGCTCCTGTCTGGCGGAAGGCTCTGGCTGCTCCTGTCTGGCGGAGAGCTCTAGCGGCTCCGGTCTGGCGGACGGCTCTGAAGGCTCATGGCAGACGGGCGGCTTTGCAGGCTCAGTACAGACGGGCAGTTCCTGCGGCGCTTGGCAGACGGACAGTTCAGATGGCGTTGGGCAGACGGGCAGTTCAGACGGCGTTGGGCAGACGGACAGTTCAGGCCTCGTTGGGCAGACGGGCAGTTCAGACGGCGTTGGGCAGACGGACAGTTCAGACCCCGTTGGGCAGACGGCAGACTCTGGCCGTCTGAGGCGCATCGTAGGCCTGGTGCGTGGTGCCGGAACAGGAGGTACCGGGCTGAGGACACGCATCTCAGGGCTAGTGCGGGGAGAAGCAACAGGGCATGCTGGACCCTGGGGACGCACCGTAGGCCTGATGCGTGGTGCCGGAACTGGAGGTACCGGGCTGAGGACACGCATCTCAGGGCTAGTGCGGGAAGCAGCAACAGGGCATGCTTGGCCCGGGGGACGCACCGTAGGCCTGATGCGTGGTGCCGGAACTGGAGGTACCGGGCTGAGGACACGCATCTCAGGGCTAGTGCGGGGAGAAGCAACAGGGCATGCTGGACCCTGGGAACGCACATAAGGGCTAGTGCGGAGAGCCGGAACAGGGAATGCTGGACCCTGGGGACTCACATTAAGCCTAGTGCGGAGAGAAGGAACAGGGCATGCTGGACCCTGGGGACTCACATAACGCCTAGTGCGGAGAGCCGGAACAGGGCATGCTGGACCCTGGGGACTCACATAACGCCTAGTGCGGAGAGCCGGAACAGGGCATGCTGGACCCTGGGAACGCACATAAGGGCTAGTGCGGAGAGCAGCAACAGGACGCACAGGACTCGGGAGACACACAGGAGGCTTGGGGCGTGGTGTAGGCACTGGTGGGAAAGGGCTGGCGACGCGCACCGTATCCCTGGTGCGAGTGGCCGGAACAGGCCGGGCCGGGCTGGCGACGCGCACCGTATCCCTGGTGCGAGTGGCCGGAACAGGCCGGGCTGGGCTGGCGAAGCGCACCGTGTCCCTGGTGCGAGTGGCCGGAACAGGCCGGGCTGGGCTGGCGCAGCGCACCGTATCTTTGGTGCGAGGGGTCGTAACAGGCCGGACCGTACTGGAGGCACACACCACTGGCTCTACCCCGGGAACTGGAACGGGCCGGACCGGACTGGATACACACCTCAGTCTCTCACGCCGTGCCTCTACATCTCCTTTCCCTACTTTGGCCAGTGACCCCCGTAACCTGGTTGCCTCTTGAATTCGCCCCTTCTCTGCCTCCGTTAGCCCCGTCGTCCAAGCCATGTGCCCCCCCCAAAAAACGTTTTGGGGTTGCCTCTCGTCCTTCCAACGATGATGGCCCTGCTGACGCCGTTGCTCCTCTCGCCGTCGCCTCTCCACCGTTTCGCTCCATGGACGGCGATCCATCCCATCCAGGATCTCCTCCCAAGTCCAGGACCCCTTTCCGTCCAAAATCTCCTCCCATGTCCAGGAAGCCTTTGGAGCTGGGTCCTGTTGCCGCTTGACACGCTGCTTGGTCCTTTGATGGTGGGTTTTTCTGTCACGGTCGTCAATGAGCGAAGGAGACCAAAACGCAGCGCGTTGAACGAACATGACTTTATTAGAGAAAGTACACGAACGACAAAAACAATAAACCAAGGCGACTAGTGAAGTCCACAGTTACAAATACTGTACAGGAACAAAAACCCACAAAACCCAGGTGAAACCACACAGTATAAATATGGCTCCCAATCAGAGATAACGAGCCGACAGCTGACACTCGTTACCTCCGATTGGGAGTCATATGACTAATCAACAACAAAACCAAACATAGAAATGAACAACTAGATCCAACATAGAAATACACCCTAAATGAAAATAACAACCCTGGCTCAACAATCAGAGTCCCTGGAGCCAGAGTGTCACAGAGAGTGGTACTCAGCAATGTGTTGTATTGGATTTGCCCCAAACATAACACTTTGTATTGAGGACAAAAATGTATTGCTTTGCCACATTATTTGCAGTATTACTTTAGTGCCTTGTTGCAAACAGGATGTATGTTTTGGAATATTTGTATTCTGTACAGGCTTCCTGCTTTTCACTCTGTCAATTAGGTTAGTATTGTGGAGTAACTACAATGTTGTTGATCCATCCTCAGTTTTCTCCAATCACAGCCATTAAACTCTGTAACTGTTTTAAAGTCACCATGTGGTGTGAATACTTTCTGAAGGCACTGTACATGCTGTACCATCTAATCCATATATGCAGATACTTGTGGTCCACAATGTTGTTTTCACTATGTAATGTCTCATCAATTGCTGTTATATTGTGTAGTAACACTTTAATTTTTTACATTTACATTTTAGTCATTTAGCAGACGCTCTTATCCAGAGCGACTTACAGTTAGTGAGTGCATACATTTTTCATACTGGCCCCCCGTGGGAATCGAACCCACAACCCTGGCGTTGCAAGCGCCATGCTCTACCAACTGAGCTACAGGAGGCCTTTAATAAGCGTAAAGGCTGTGTCCTAAATAGTACCCTATTTCCTATGGGCCCAGGTCATAAGTAGTGCACTTTATAGGGAATATGGTGCCATTTGGGATGCATCCTAACACTTTAATAAACTTACACTCTACTATGTGTGTTTCCCTCTCTGTAGTGAGTACCTGGTGAAGGAGCTGCTGCCTGGGCCTGGGGCCAGCAGGAGTGTGAAGGGGTACCAGAACCACAACCAGTGGAGCCAGGGCCACCATGACAAACACAGCCCAGACAGTGCCTGCTCTGTGGGCTACTACAGCAGCAGACTGTCCAGTCCAGACAGCCCAGACAGCCCAGACAGCCCAGACAGCCCAGACAGCCCAGACAGTCCAGACAGTCAGCAGCAGCCTCCTGGAGAGGGTGAGCCCCACACAAGCACATACAAATACACACACACAGGGCTCACACACAGGGCTCACACACAGGGCTCACACACAGGGCTCACACACAGGGCTCACACACAGGGCTCACACACAGGGCTCACACACAGGGCTCACACACAGTTTCTCTGTGGACATTTTTATGCAATGTACCTCCGCTAGTTAGTCAAATTGTCTGTGTGTCAGACTCTGAGCCCACGGAGCCTCTCAGTGTGGATGGGAACTCCTCTGAATTGGACATGGAGGAACTGGAGGTGGAAGAGGAGGGGGGCGTAGGGAGAGGAGAGGCCAAGGGGACGACGGTAGTACCCCAGACCCCGGACCAGGAGGCCTTCCTCAAACAGCACTTTGGCAACCTGGCTGAGCTTAACAACCCAGGTAAGAACGGAGTCTGTGTCCCAGTTACCTCTCCTTGACTGGTAAAATACATTTTGGTGGAAACTCCCACTATCCCATGCCTCCACCAATCCAATGCTTTTAGATTTGTAGTGAAGTAAATAGAAGTAGTGAACGAGTGCACACTTCAGGAGAAAATAAATATTATTGGGATGCACCCAGAGACTTTATTGTCCACACAGGAAAATTCATTGTGTAGCCAGGAGTACATGAGACACAATAGTTTACACATAACAAAGACACACACACGTTAATAGTAAAACTATTTTTCAGATATATTAATTGTATTAATCCTCTCTGATTGTCAGTGAGTCCGACCAGAGTTGCCACCCCTGACAGTGTCAGCATCTCCTCCAAGTTCTTGTCCCAATGCTCTGCTGGAAGGTATGCCGCACATACCAGTTAGTTGATCAAAGAAAATCAGTTAACCCATACTCATTTATCTCAAACGTGAGATATCATTTTAAATCTACTGAATATTGAGATAAACAGTCCTAACTGAATGACTCACTGTTTTTCCTTTCTAGCAGGACCTCCTTTCCATTCCTATCTAATAGCGTTGGTGAGGGGAAGGTAGCCAGCGGTGTGATGAGGCCCCTGGTCTCTCAGGTGAGGCCTCTCATGGAGCACAACCAGGGCCGAGACCAGACCCAGAACCAAGGTCAGAGCCAGGCTCAGGGCCACAACCACGGCCACAGCCAGAGGAAGGGCTCAGAAGACTCTCAAAAGGGCCCCACCGGGAGACTAGAAGCAGTGGACACTACGGATACGTTTTTTAATCTGCGGGCCTCTCCTCTGAGGAAGAAGCTGGCCAACCCTGCAGTGGACTCCCGTAGGATGGTCAGCCCCGTGGCCAAGGCTACAGCCTCACACCTCATCTCTACAGGCATGAGGAAGTCCCAGTCAGTCCAGAACCTGCACACTGAGGGTGAGACACTAAGTAAGGGATTGTGATAATGTATTAATGGACAATGTTATGATAATGTATTGATTTAAAAAGGTCCTCATCTTATATTCTATGTATGGTGTAAAACTATAGACTGTAAAATCAGACTGTAAAACCAGTAGGTAGTGATAGTGCTGACGTCATCCACATATTCCTATGGGAAACTCCCGATGGTGCATGAAGACGGAAGTATTTGAATTTGAGGCGCGCCATATTACTTAATGTGACTCAATGGCACCAAAAAATAGTTAAGGATCATGGTGAAAATGGCCGTAATTAGCAAAGGATCATGGTCGATGTAGTCGTTTTCATCCTGCCTGAGAGTCAACCTTAATGTCTATTGCATGAGAGCGCGCTCCTCCTCGTAGCCTGCCGGCCCGTGATTGGGTCTGTGTCAGCACGTGGTCCTGTGTGACGACAAATGTAATAGTCAGAATGGATCACTATTTAATTAAATATCTCGATTTGTAGCAAAACGGCCGTCTAGGTTGCTATGTAGTAGCCGACCAGCAGAGCTTATGACTTCACGCTCCAGACCGGACACTGGGGGCCTGTGTAAAGCATTGGTCAGCAACAGGAGGCCCGCGGACTAAAAAACACTGAAATCACCAGGAATTCAGCTGCAAATTAGTTTAATTTAGGAAATCTGTTCCCAAATATTCCCACGACTAAAACGATTTCTGATAAGAGACACAGATGTTGTCGCCCTGGCCTGCATAGCCTAATCATTTACCTTCCTTCTCTGTCTGTCTCTCTCTTGTTACCAGTAGACATGCCTCTGACCCTGTCTCGGCCCTCCAAGGAGGTGGCCCCCCAGTCCCATCACCCCCAGGCCAGCGAGCGTCCAGTGACCCTCCCCACCACCCCCCGCCGCACCCTGCCCAGCGTGCCCCCCTTCTGCAGCCCCACCTCCCCCCAGCCTCGGGACAGCACCAGCCACAGCACAGCCACTACGCCCAGGAGCCTCAAGTCCCGCTGCTCCTACATGAGCCCCACCACCAGCTCCATGGCCAAGATGTCCCGCTCCGTGTCCATGGGAGACAACCTAAACGTGGCAGAGGAGGAGGCTGGGTCTGGAGGTAGTTCCGACACCTCCAACTCCAACCCTCCAATGACCAAGAGTCAGAGCTGCTCCTCCCAGAGTCAGAGTACTACCCCAGTGGCCATGGTCTCCTCAGCCTCCTCCTCCCTCTCAGGGTTGGGTTTAGCCATGCCCCAGGCTGCTGTTATCCCCACCCTCATCGCTAGCTCTAACCCCAGCTCCAACGCTAACCCAACCACCAAGAGCCTGCAGGCCAAGCTGACGTGCAGCACTCGGCCCCAGCTCAACCTGGACAGCTCCAAGTCCCTCCCAGACAAGCCCTCCCTGGCAATCTTCACTCCCAATGGTACCTCTAAGACCGCCACATCCTCCAAGACTGTCAAAGAGGACAACAACTTCTCCCCCAGATCCCCAGTTAGCTTGTTACCCCACCAGGGCCAGAATCAACCACCACAGCTCTCCAGCAACGTCCAGCTAGTCATTGCACTGTCCCCCTCCCCTGCGGAGACTAGCCCAGCGCAGAGCCCTGAGGCGGAGCAGCGTGGTCTCACCGCAGAGCTGCGTCCTGAGGCCCCTGTTGTAGACAACAGACTGGAACAGCCAAAGACAGAGGAAAGCCAGGGCCTGACCCAGGAGGAGAGGCCCGTGACGGAGCTGTCTCTACAGGGCAATCCGGTCTACCTGCTGTCACATCGAGGGCCCGGCCAGGACCGCACAGGTTTGCTCCAGCGTTCTCCCTCCTTCATTCTGTCATCTCTGCGTCTGAGTCTGGCCCTGGCCAGCACCAAGCTCTTCTTTACTACTGGTGCACTGTGGCCTGCTGTCTCCACCCCCATGTACTCTTCACCTTCACCCTGTCCGTGTCCTCCGTCACTTAACCGTTTTCTCTTGAAGGGTGAGGCATTCTCTCTCTCTCTCGCTCTACCACTCTTTTAATCTCACGGTCTCTCCCTGTCTCATCTCTCGCTCTCTCACTTCCCCCTTTTCAGTGGTCCTGTGGTCCTCCTGTGTCCTTGTCCTGCTGTGTTTCCACCCCTTCTTGTGTAATAGATCAAACATACCAGAGCCTATGATTACGGTACATATTGTTGACAACATGTTCCCTATGTTGGCATATTGCCCAATGAAATAACCTATTGTCTTGTACTTTCTTACATTTACATTTTAGTAATTTAGCAGACGCTCTTATCCAGAGCGACTTACAGTTAGTGAGTGCATACATTATTTAATTTTTCATACTGGCCCCCCGTGGGAATCGAACCCACAACCCTGGCGTTGCAAACGCCATGCTCTACCAACTGAGCTACATCCCTGCCGGCCATTCCCTCCCCTACCCTGGACGACGCTGGGCCAATTGTGCGCCGCCCCATGGGTCTCCTGGTCGCGGCCGGCTACGACAGAGCCTGGATACGAACCAGGATCTCTAGTGGCACAGCTAGCACTGCGATGCAGTGCCTTAGACCCCTGCGCCACTCGGGCGCAGTGCTATGATGGTTTAAGCAGCGTGAACCTTACCATGTACTATAACTCTCTCCTCTTAAATAGACTGTTCTCTCAGTATGGAGTCGTGCAGGGTGTTGGCCAGCGAGCTACAGAATACTTTTAGGAAGGCCTCCCGGTTCTACAGGATGGTGAGTCACTCACTCCCCCGACAACTATACACTGAAAGTACTGCTTTACATTGGCTACTATTTTATAGACCACTATCTCTGTCTGGGTGATGCAGAGATGAAATGTGCTGTTGATATGCAACAATCAATGTACAACAATATGTTAGAACATTTGCATTCCACATTTTTGTGGTAATGTCTGTGTCTTGCAGGTGAACAGTGTGCCTGTAGACTCCAGGCAGGAGCACCATGAGATGGCCCAGGTCCTGTCTGAGGCCTTTGAGGCTGTGAGGGCCGAGCTGAGCTCCCTGCCCCAGAGCTCACCACCATCCCCCTCTGGAGAACCTGCAGCAGGAGGCTCCCTGTGTACACTGGGCTGCCGGCCTGTAGGACCAGGGACAGGGGGATCAGGCTCAGGCTCAGGGGAGGAGAGGACTCTGGCTCTGCTGGAGCAGTATTCTGAGCTCCTCCTCAAAGCTGTGGAGAAGAGGCTGGACAACAATCAGCTCTCCTAGACAATCCTCAAGGGAGAGGCATCTTCTTTTACCCCCTCCCTTTAAGACTGAACCAACCAACCCCCTTGCAAATGTAGGATCTTAAGCCATTGTGCAAGGATATCTGCGGACCTGATTTATCAGTGGACCTACTACAGTACTTGTTTTTTAAATCGACTTGTTGTTTTGAAGATGAACAGATTAAAATATTCCTGAGGGACACCTGTACATAAGTTCTTTTTTAAAGGACTTCTATCTCTCTCTCACCCTGCTGGACTCTGGTTGGGTGGTGGGATTGTGAGGGTTGCAGTCAGCACAAAGGCCCACTGTAGTAGGCCAACGTGTAACACTAACATGCCAACAGCACAGATACTGATACTGCAGGGAGACCCCTCAGGATGATCGATGCCTCAGCATTCATTCCCAGTGTGGCTAAACTGCACTATAGACTGTCATTCACCAACCTACCTCCCTCTTAATATGTATCACCTACAGTACCTACCAGACACCTGCACTCTCACAACCACTTGTTTTATTTACCCCTGTTGCCAAATATTGTGCCCTGCTACTTTGTTTTAAGGAAGTTGTTGTTGTTATGGAAACGCCTGAGGCTATTACGTAAGTAATTAGCAGTTATGCCCTTTGTTACATAGATCTCTCATAGATTAAGGAAATATTAATAGTTGCTACATTTCATGCTGGCTATCATTTTGGGTAGAAGAAGCAGAACATTTGACAATCGAAGGGTGTTGTTGTTCAATGCCATTCCTGACCCCAGTGTTCTAAAACAATACAATTGTGATCCCTACAATTTGAACTTTCTGTGTTGGTGTCCCTGTCCCGAGCAGGGCTCTTACCCACCAACACGATGCACCAGGCCATAGCCACCTCAAAACTACAAGTGGAACACAAGAACCTTCCAAGTCTTAGAAGACAGATTGTCAGACATAATCATGTTTTAGTGGGTGATTCGATTTGATACATTGTGTTTTGAGAGGCCCTGTCTGTGTGTGATGTGTGGTTGTATTTATTATATTGTAAACGGACCATGTTACAAATGGGGTTGTCAGCCTCTTGTGAGTTGTACATTTTGTTTTGATACTGCTGACTGGTGTCAGTATGTTTTGTGCCAGAGCTAGGTCATCAGTGGGGGACCAACAGAAGACTTGAAGATATACAGTATCAACTGAGTCTCCTCGTTCTTGAACTCTGCTGGATGATTTTATAAAACGTGTGAATTGTGTTCCCTGTAATAATACAAATGTCTCAAAGAAATGGGTGCCTTAATTCAAAACCAGCTTTTTTCATGGTTCTAAATTTGTTACGCAATACCAAAATAATATTTAATTGTGATCAAAAGGTGGCTACTGAAATGTATCTACTGCTGTGGGAATCAAATGACATTGAGGAGAAGCGTTCTCTGGTGACACTGAAAAGAGACATCTTAGGGTTGGGTTACCTGAGGATAATAACACATGTAATTCACAGCTCTTGCATCAGATACAAACCGGGCAGGAAAATAATGATTTCCGCACCAATTCCTCAACATTAATTGGCTTCAGGTTTTCATCCTAGTCTCTGGCACTTATCCACCACAGTAACAATATATAGCACTTCCTTAGCTATCAAAACGGTCATAGGTCAAATTAATGTATTTGTAATAGCTTAGGATACTAAACTAAACCTTCAGGGTCTCTGTGTGTATATAATGGTGTAACTTATCTGTGTCAAAGGCTCAGACTAATTATTGTGTTCTGCTGCTGCTATGGCAATTGTGGCTGCAGACAAGCACAACACTGCCCTCTGTTGTTGGACCTACATCACTGCCCAGCTGCTGTGACAAACAGCCCAATCACTCACCTCCCACCACTCATCTCTGGTCAGGAGAATGATATTCTGTGCTGTGTTTTACATGTTATAATACACTAGTGCTCTCAAACAATATTTTAATCACCTGTGTATACAATACTGGGTATTTTCTCAGTTATTGATAGACTTATTGTTAGGAAACTTTCACATATTGGTAGAAACAGTCTGATCTGGTACCCAATGTTCTTCCATCCTCTCAAAGTGCCATGCCTGGAACTTTATCATTTCTCTACTTTTGATTAAAACATTGTATGTACAAATGACTAGATGGATGTGCATGGACAGACCGCAAAGTTTTTAAATTGCAGTCGAGCACTGAAAGAACATGGGTAATGGTATAGAATAAGAATGAATTATTCTGCTGTTTATTAGTTATTCAGTATTTCCCCATCTGACTGACAATATTCAGAACGGTAACGTTATCTAGCAGACTGGAGGTTTCATTAAGACATAGGATTGTATTTCAATGGACAGTAGTACAGATACCTTTCTGCTGCTAGTATGCATGAGTATATATGCATGAAGGGTAGTGAGGTATGGAGGTTGACTGACTGGCTCGTTCCTTAGCAGGATTGCATGGTTGAACGTACCCTAGGCTTTTTAAACTGAGTCGATCCCGCTCTTTTTCACTGACTGGTACCCCTGTAGCTGACCCTAGTTCTAATCTCACCTTTTATATGTTATGATGATTACTTGTCTTAAACTGCAGATGATGGACCTGCATTTTCCTCTTTTAGGAATGATCACCTTTCAGGCATTTTGTGAGCTGTTTTCTGTTTAAACTGCAGATGATGGACCAGCATTTTCCTCTTTTAGGAATGATCACCTTTCAGGCATTTTGTGAGCTGTTTTCTGTTTTGCACCAACCTGAGTTCAGTGTTTTTACTGTATTCCCTCTCTGACAGAGAATAAAAACAAATGTATTACACTCAACTTTGTTTTTCAGACTGAGCAGACTTATTTACATTGGGTGCCATTTGGGATGTTAACATTAGAAGGGAATAGGGTGCCATTTGGGATGTTAACATTAGTTGTAGTGACAGTACAGTACTAGTTGTAGTGACAGTACAGTACTAGTTGTAGTAACAGACAGTACTAGTTGTAGTGACAGTATAGTACTAGTTGTAGTAACAGACAGTACTAGTTGTAGTGCCATTTGAGACGCAACCATACAGACATTTGCTGGTATATTATCAGATTAATTGAATGTGATGTCAAAGTGGCCCCACAGCTCCAGACAGGGACTCCACCAGCTGGAAGTAGCTGTATTTGATGTCATACTCCATATACCAGAAATTCACTCAGGAAGAAAAAAACGAGAAAAATATGCATGATCCTCCTGACAGACTCAATAGCCCTAGTGTTATCAGTTGTAGTAACAGGCAGTACAGTACTAGTTCTAGTAAGAGACAGTACTAGTTCTAGTAACAGGCAGTACATTACTAATTGTAGTAAGACAGTACAGAACTAGTTGTAGTAAGACCATACTAGTTGAACAGACGGTACAGTACTAGTTATAGTAACAGGCAGTACAGTACTAGTAGTAAGACAGTATTAGTTGTAGTAAGACAGTACTAGCTGTAGTAACAGACAGTACAGAACTAGTTGTAAAACCGTACTAGTTGTAGTAAGACAGTACTAGTTGTAGTAAAAGGCAGTACAGTACTAGTTGTAGTAAGACAGTACTAGTTGTAGTAACAGACAGTCCAGTACTAGTTATAGTAACAGGCAGTACAGTACTAGTTGTAGTAAGACAGTACTAGTTGTAGTAACAGTCAGTACAGTACTAGTTGTAAAACCGTACTAGTTGTAGTAAGACAGTACTAGTTGTAGTAACAGACAGTCCAGTACTAGTTATAGTAACAGGCAGTACAGTACTAGTTGTAGTAAGACAGTACTAGTTGTAGTAACAGTCAGTACAGTACTAGTTGTAAAACCGTACTAGTTGTAGTAAGACAGTACTAGTTGTAGTAACAGACAGTCCAGTACTAGTTATAGTAACAGGCAGTACAGTACTAGTTGTAGTAAGACAGTACTAGTTGTAGTAACAGTCAGTACAGTACTAGTTGTAAAACCGTACTAGTTGTAGTAAGACAGTACTAGTTGTAGTAACAGACAGTCCAGTACTAGTTATAGTAACAGGCAGTACAGTACTAGTTGTAGTAAGACAGTACTAGTTGTAGTAACAGTCAGTACAGTACTAGTTGTAAAACCGTACTAGTTGTAGTAAGACAGTACTAGTTGTAGTAACAGACAGTCCAGTACTAGTTATAGTAACAGGCAGTACAGTACTAGTTGTAGTAAGACAGTACTAGTTGTAGTAACAGTCAGTACAGTACTAGTTGTAAAACCGTACTAGTTGTAGTAAGACAGTACTAGTTGTAGTAAGACAGTACTAGTTGTAGGTGAGGCCAAATGTAAGATCGGAGCCATTTTGATAGATGTGCAGCAGAAGAGATGGGACTTTGAGCCCAAGGGTTGGCATTTATATGCCCTCCAAAGAAAGGTCGGTGGACCAAGATTCAAAGGTCAGATTAGGAAGGAAGAGGTGGATTTTGCTCGATTGAGCCTAGGACACTGTACATTGAACTCGTCCCGTGTAGGCTCAGTTGGCACTGTTTCATAGAGCCCCACAGTGGAGGTGTCATAATACCCATAAAGCTAGTGGTCAAACAGGGAAATGGTTCCAATTGTTTTTCCACCATTCATTTTCCCCATAGGGGATTTTAGAAACACTTACAGTAAATCAAATCAAATTTTATTGGTCACATACACATATTTAGCGGGTGTAGCGAATTGCTTGTGTTCCTAGCTCCAACAGTACAGTAGTATCTAACAATTCACAACAATACACACAAATCTAAAAGTAAAATAATGGAATTAAGAAATACAGTGGGGAGAACAAGTATTTGATACACTGCCGATTTTGCAGGTTTTCCTACTTACAAAGCATGTAGAGGTCTGTAATTTTTATCATAGGTACACTTCAACTGTGAGAGACGGAATCTAAAACAAAAATCCAGAAAATCACATTGTATGATTTTTAAGTAATTAATTTGCATTTTATTGCATGACATAAGTATTTGATACATCAGAAAAGCAGAACTTAATATTTGGTACAGAAACCTTTGTTTGCATTTACAGAGATCATACGTTTCCTGTAGGTCTTGACCAGGTTTGCACACACTGCAGCAGGGATTTTGGCCCACTCCTCCATACAGACCTTCTCTAGATCCTTCAGGTTTCAGGGCTGTCGCTGGGCAATATGGACTTTCAGCTCCCTCCAAAGATTTTCTATTGGGTTCTGGTCTGGAGACTGGCTAGGCCACTCCAGGACCTTGAGATGCTTCTTACGGAGCCACTCCTTAGTTGCCCTGGCTGTGTGTTTTGGGTCGTTGTCATGCTGGAAGACCCAGCCACGACCCATCTTCAATGCTCTTACTGAGGGAAGGAGGTTGTTGGCCAAGATCTCGTGATACATGGCCCCATCCATCCTCCCCTCAATACGGTGCAGTCGTCCTGTACCCTTTGCAGAAAAGCATCCCCAAAGAATGATGTTTCCACCTCCATGCTTCACGGTTGGGATGGTGTTCTTGGGGTTGTACTCATCCTTCTTCTTCCTCCAAACACGGCAAGTGGAGTTTAGACCAAAAAGCTCTATTTTTGTCTCATCAGACCACATGACCTTCTCCCATTCCTCCTCTGGATCATCCAGATGGTCATTGGCAAACTTCAAACGGGCCTGGACATGCGCTGGCTTAAGCAGGGGGACCTTGCGTGCGCTGCAGGATTTTAATCCATGACGGCGTAGTGTGTTACTAATGGTTTTCTTTGAGACTGTGGTCCCAGCTCTCTTCAGGTCATTGACCAGGTCCTGCTGTGTAGTTCTGGGCTGATCCCTCACCTTCCTCATGATCATTGATGCCCCACGAGGTGAGATCTTGCATGGAGCACCAGACCGAGGGTGATTGACCGTCATCTTGAACTTCTTCCATTTTCTAATAATTACGCCAACAGTTGTTGCCTTCTCACCAAGCTGCTTGCCTATTGTCCTGTAGCCCATCCCAGCCTTGTGCAGGTCTACAATTGTATCCCTGATGTCCTTACACAGCTCTCTGGTCTTGGCCATTGTGGAGAGGTTGGTGTCTGTTTGATTGAGTGTGTGGACAGGTGTCTTTTATACAGGTAACGAGTTCAAACAGGTGCAGTTAATACGGGTAATGAGTGGAGAACAGGAGGGCTTCTTAAAGAAAAACTAACAGGTCTGTGAGAGCCGGAATTCTTACTGATTGGTAGGTGATCAAATACTAATGTCATGCAATAAAATGCAAATGAATTACTTAAAAATCATACAATGTGATTTTCTGGATTTTTGTTTTAGATTCCGTCTCTCACAGTTGAAGTGTACCTATGATAAAAATTACAGACCTCTACATGCTTTGTAAGTAGGAAAACCTGCAAAATCGGCAGTGTATCAAATACTTGTTCTCCCCACTGTATATCAATATTAGGATGAGCAATGTCTGAGTGGCATTGACTAAAATACAGTAGAGTACAGTATGTAAACATTATTAAAGTGACTAGTGATTCCATGTCTATAGGGCAGCAGCCTCCAAGGTGCAGGGTTGAGTAACCGGGTGGTAGCCGGCTAGTGATGGCTATTTAACAGTCTGATGGCCTTGAGATAGAAGCTGTTTTTTAGTCTCTCTGTCCCAGCTTTGATGCACCTGTACTGACCTCGCCTTCTGGATGATAGCGGGGTGAACAGGCCGTGACTCGGGTGGTTGATGTCCTTGATGATCTTTTTGGCCTTCCTGTGACATTGGGTGCTGTAGGTGTCCTGGAGGGCAGGCAGTGTGCCCCCGGTGATGCGTTGGGCAGACCGCACCACCCTCTGGAGAGCCCTATGGTTGCGGGCGGTGCAGTTGCCGTACAAGGCGGTGATACAGCCCGACAGGATGCTCTCAATAGTGCATCTGTGAAGGTTTGTGAGGTTCTTAGGGGCCGAGCCGAAATTCTTCAGCCTCCTGAGGTTGAAGAGGCGCTGTTGCGCCTTCTTCACCATATTGTCTGTGTGGGTGGGCCATTTCAGAATGTCATTGATGTGTACGCCGAGGAACTTGAAGCTTTTCACCTTCTCCACTGCGGTCCCGTCGATGTGAATAGGAGCGTGCTCTCTCTGTTGTCTCCTGAAGTCCACGAACAGCTCCTTCGTTTTGTTGACGTTGAGGGAGAGGTTATTTTCCTGGCACCACTCGGTCAGGGCCCTCACCTCCTCCCTGTAGGCTGTCTCGTTATTGTTGGTAATCAGGCCTACTGCTGTTGTGTCGTCTGCAAACTTGATTGAGTTGGAGGCGTGCGTGGACACGCAGTCATGGGTGAACAGGGAGTACAGGAGGGGGCTGAGCACGCACCCTTGTGAGGCCCCTGTGTTGAGGATCAGCATAGTGGAGGTGTTGTTTCCTACCTTCACCACCTGGGGGCGGCCCGTCAGGAATTCCAGGACCCAGTTGCACAGGGCGGGGTTCAGACCCAGGGCCCTGAGCTTAATGATGAGCTTGGAGGGTACTATGGTGTTGAAGGCTGAGCTATAGTCAATGAACAGCATTCTTACATAGGTATTCCTCTTGTCCAGATGGGATAGAGCAGTGTAATGGCGATTGCATAATCTGTGGATCTATTGGGGCAGTGTGCAAATTGACGTGGGTCTAGGGTATCAGGTAAGGTGGAGGTGATATGATACTTGTTAGATATTACTGCACTGTAGGAGCTAGAAGCACAAGCATTTCGCTACACCCACAATAACATCTGCTAACCACTTGTATGTGACAAATAACAGCTAATTAGCATTTCATTTTGGTGGGGCATTTACAGGCGAATATAAGTCACCTTGTCCTAGAGAGATTTACACTGTTATCAAAATGTCACGCCAGCCTATGCCTATGGGAAAAATAAATGGTGGAAAGAGGATTGGAACCATTTCCATGTTTGACCGCTAGGTTTTTTGGTATTATGACTCATACTGTGGTACTCTATTGAGATAGAAGGAACACGATGTATTTAATATTATTGCTTCAGTGGGTAGGTTGCAAAGGAATTGTACAGTTTTACAAAGGTCACCTTTTTTTTAGGAGAATGTTTTAACTCACCATGTGCCTCCTGATGAAAGTCTCTCACAGTTTTTCACTACATCTATATTTTCTGCCATTACGTTGCACGTTAAAGCAATTCAGTTTTAAAATTGACATATTTGAGGTCTGACAACCCGCAAGAATCAATGCTGCTAATTCAATATTAGCAGCTCTAAACTTCTAAATGTCCCGAGGAACATTATTCATATAAATAATATATGCAATATTAGACAGTATTCGTGTAGAAATCTTGAAATACAGTAAAAACGTGATCATACGCTTTCATATTTGTTTACCTCCCGTACATATATGTTTACCTCCCGTACGCGCATGTATCGTCTACTTCTTCTACAAGACAATCGCTGCAGTTCATTTCAAGTTGTATCCCTCTTCTGGTGGAAGACTTGAATATTATAATTATATATATATATATATATATATATATATATATATATATATATATATATATATATATATATATATAATTATAATATTCTCATGCTATGTTGATATAAATATATATATATATATATATATATTTATATCAACATAGCATGAGAATCAGGTGAGCATCAAAACTTTACAATCCCTACAGTGGTTCATTATAATATTATCATTTAAATACTTTCTTTTCAGCGCACAATGTACTGTGGCCTAGTTATCAGAAACAGGCTACTCCTGCAGGGCATAGACGTTCACTCCAAAGCATTTACACCTGTAGCCAATTTAGCTGTCTGTCAATCACAAGGCTCCCACTTGTGTCTAAAAAATCCTGTCTCTGTTCCTACATGATCAATCATGGATGAAGATTCAGCATTGGAGAGTTATTTTGATGACCCAGTTGGAAATGTACCAGTAAGTAGCCAGTGGTCCTGATTGCCAGGGTAAAGGGGATTATGAAAGAAGTCAGAGTATTTTTCAGCAAAATTAACCAAATTGACCTCAACATTTGATTTGAAATTACTTCAACCAACAGGTGTTTTATCCTCATTTTCCACTTGGTCTCATCGACACATGCTATTCCCCAGCAAGTGACACAAGATAAACTGACAGTAAATGATGCATCTAATTCCACTCTCTTCATAGTTTTTTCTTCTCTGGTGTGATTTCTAGGATGCCTCTGGCTTCCTGTTTGAAGGGGACCTGGGCTTGCAGGGCCCCCCTCAGCTCCACGACCCATCCTTTCTCTCCTCCTTGAGCCAACCGGAGAAGGACATCGGGGAGGATCTGGATCTCAGCTTCCTACCTGATGACCTGCCAGAGGACACCTGTGGAAATGCTGCTTCTAATGCTAACATGACACAAGACCACGTGTTCGATGGCTACAGGCCTGAGGAGTCTGCTGAGACTGACCCTAACAAGCCGGCCGTGATGGGAGCCTCTACCTTCTGTCCCATGACGCCTATGACCCCCATGACTCCAGTGGCTGAGAGTTCTGGAATAATCCCCATTTTACAGTGCGTGATGGACGTTACGATAACCAGGATTGCATTCATTAGTGCAACGTAAACCGTTTACACCAAATGCTCTAAATGGTTTCTGTTGTGAAACGTTTTGCTATGGTTTGCACTAATTAATACGACCCTGGGAAATGAATTAGTGCACTATACAGGTATTGGCCAGGATAGGCTCAGATTAAAAGTTGTGCACTATAAAGGGAATAGGGTACCATTTCAGATTGCCCCCTACTTGTCTAGCCTCTAACATCTTATATTGATAAGCTAATATTGATCAGCGCTTGCATGTGAGCCTGTTTGTTGTTTATGTGCAGGAATATTGTATCCACAGTGAATCTGGCCTGCCCACTGGACCTGAAATCCATCGCTCTTCAAGCCAGAAACGCTGAGTACAACCCCAAGGTAATCAAAGTATACCCAGTCCAGACAATGTTTAAGTCAATATGGTGGTGTCGTGCCATGATGTGGGCATTGTACTCTGTTTCAGCGTTTTGCTGCTGTCATTATGAGAATACGGGAACCTAGGACCACAGCACTCATCTTCAGCTCCGGAAAGATGGTCTGCACAGGAGCCAAGAGGTGAGGAGGGAGAACAGTTCACCATGATCCATGGTCTTGTTCAGTAGGAAGAACATGTTAAGAAAGAGGGAGGTATAATCTGAATTTGTCCAATAAGAGCACATATTCATTTTCTGTTGCAAGATGTTTTGTTACGGTGTGCCCTATTGAACACTGACACTCTGTCATTACCAAGGACCACTCCTAGAGGATTCTCTAAATAAATAATTTGGTGTACTGTACCTGTCATTGCTCAAGGATAGGAAAAAGTGGAGGGAGGTCATTGAGCCCTTGTCCCAAAGTGGATGAAGAAGATGATCCCCTCATTCCTCAAGCCACTCCTCTTGTTTTTGCTGTCTATTCTGACAGCGAGGAGCAGTCTCGACTGGCTGCCCGCAAGTATGCTCGTGTGGTGCAGAAGTTGGGCTTTCCCGCCAAATTCCTGGACTTCAAGATCCAGAACATGGTGGGGAGCTGTGATGTCTGCTTCCCCATTCGGCTGGAGGGTCTGGTGCTGACTCATCAGCAGTTCAGCAGGTATACTTACTGTGACATATTGAGTGTCTGCTCTGTAAAGTACTGACACCCTTTAGTCAGAGAAAGTCTGTCCATTATGTTGATTGAATGATAAAGTTTTAATGTTTTCATTTATGAATTCCTTTTTACAGGGGGAAAATAATGTAAAATGTTTAGTGTACAGTTAAGAACAATACATGACCCCATACATGAGCAACATTTTATTTTATTTGACACTATGTATGTTAGTGCTGCAGTACTCGTGTTTTTTTTTCACTATGTAAATAAAATCCCTTGCACAGAAGTGCTTTTGCGGCTCCGCTATCATTTTCTTTTGTAGAGTTTAAGTCCAAATAGGTTTAAGTTAAAGGTTTTCAGTATAGCCTTACGGCTTACTCTACCCAACACAGTAGACCTATTGATATTCAGAGGGTTCCCTGTGTTTTTTTTACAGCATTGTCAAAATATACTCCAGACCTGAGCAACCTATTCTCCTGTAACCAGAGCCATATATTTAGATATTTCTAAATGGCTCCCTGTAACTAACTGTGTGATGGTATTTGGCCCTCTAGTTATGAGCCAGAGCTGTTTCCTGGTTTGATCTACCGCATGGTGAAACCACGTATTGTCTTACTGATCTTTGTGTCTGGAAAAGTGGTTCTGACAGGTACGTATGTTGACCACTGGTGTTTTCTGTCTGACTCCCACACACCACCACGCTATGATGACATGCTTCAAATGCTTGTTTTTCACATTTTAAAGTTTCCGATAACAAAACGCAGCCAGATCTTCTGTACATTTTCTTTCAGGGGCTAAAGAACGTGGAGAGATCTATGAAGCCTTTGAGAACATCTACCCCATTCTGAAGGGATTCAGAAAGCAATAAGTAGCGCAATTGTAACGCTGATGTGGGTGAAGAAAATGAATCTTCATTTGTTTAAAAACATGAATGTGTCCTAAATTGTTTCATTTTGAGTGTTGGCTACACTTGTGGAAAGTGTGTATATCGTGCACTTATGTACTTTTATAATTTTGTAATGGTGGATGGATGAATCTGTAATGGAATATTGACCATCTCAAAGAAACGAATTAAAGGAAAGTTTGCATATAATACAGCTAACCCATTCATAGACGCTAACCACCTTTAGCGCCTAATGACGATAGTATCAAAGATAGAACCATGAGCCAGATGTTTCACCAGATGTGTAAATCTGAAGCATCCGGTTGGCGTTTCCACTCGCCACCAAATATGGTGATGAGTGGATTTTGGCCGACATTGTGCAAATTTTCTCATCGATGAAACTTTTGATCCCAATACAGTTTTCTGTTCCCAAAACAACAATCTGTTACGAAACAGAGTGGACTAAGTTTTGTAGACTTTACCCTTTGCCCAAGTTTCAAAAAATTCCATTGTTTAGGAGTGCTAGGGCGAATTTAGTTATTGCACATGCGCACTTCAGAGTAGGTGTTCCCTAACGGAAATATGCAAATACATGTTAGAACAAGCCAATAGGATCTCACTAGCTCGTGCTTGGCTCTGCCCACCTCCTTGCTTGTTCTGCCCACTATGATTAATTTGCTACCATTGGAAACGACAGGCTGTGGTCTATCTTGGGTTATTTATAAAAAATCTTTGATAGTATCTTCTGGCCGGGGTAGTTTTGTTATTTACATTTTAGTCATTTAGAAGACGCTCTTATCCAGAGCGACTTACAGTTAGTGAGTGCATACATTTTTTTCTTCCATACTGCACCCCCCCCCCCGTGGGAATCGAACCCACAACCCTGGCGTTGCAAACGCCATGCTCTACAAACTGCGCTACACGGGACCCAACGCTCGTTTGAACGTTAAAACGCATCGCTTACGGTATGGTTTTGGAAACATAAGGAACATATCAGAGATAAACATTTCTAAAACCAAAAGGTTCAATTACTACACATCTTTATATGGTTAGGGTTCCCACGCGGCCATATTGCCATGTTACAGGGCTTGTTTACGGAAGACAGAGGCAGCCACCTGTGCTAATTATCTATCTAGTGTGCCCAGAACACCTGTGTAAGCTAACTCGGGAGGAAGTGTAGTTCGTCAACTGAATGCACACACAGCATATGGATCTGTGCAAAACTGCTACAGTAAGTGCATCTTTTTTTATTTGAAAATCTTTCTCGCTGATATTAAGGGACATATTAGCATATGTTTCAAAAACCGTTTTGCAAGTGATGATTACTAACGTTTCTAAACGTTAAAACACAGCGTTGGAATTGTAGTTCACATGCAACCAAATGTGTGCGGTGATAACTGCTGAAAACCCTAAGGAGACGGGTTTGAGAGCTAGTAATAATAAAACATGCATGTTTCCATATCAGGGAGTATAAGTTACAAGTGTGAGTTACTTACACTGATCCCATCCACATGTAATGTAATGTAAAGTAACCATCTCCTTACAGCATAGGCAACTGGCAGCCCGCAACCCCCGTATTGAAGGCCCTCGGATCAATTTCCAATTTACTGTTGTAAATTGGGGTCTAAACTTACTGTTGCAAGATAGAATAGTAGAATACACAACGTGCAATTTTGAAATGTGGTTGTGCATCAACAGTATCTTCTGTCAGTCACTGAGAGTCACTCAATTAACCCATGTCAGTTAACATTTTTTAGATTAGTAAATTAGTCTCGCGGCCAGCTATCTAAATGTAGTAATCATGATCGAATTACTGGCGGGGGGCCCCATTGATGTTGTTAGCCTGTCTCACTCAGATATCATTAAAACCTGCAAACATTTCTCTCTGTCCCATGGCAAAATGAGTAGAATTGCATGAAATGAGTTGTAAAATAGCTAAATCTTCTCTCCACCCCATGTCAAAATGTGTAGAATTGCAGTAAACTTGCTTTGAAACTGCAACATTTTCTCTACACCCCATGGCAAAATACAGTATGTAACATTGCACGAAACAAAGACAGTAGCTGCAGTGTGAAGATGGGTTAACTGCTTCTCCAATAGAAATCCCCAATCACACTTTAAGGCGACGTTGGCTAGCTAAACCAAAGATTTGTTATAACTAAACCTCTCAAAAAATCTAGTTGTTCTTTCTGTGGCTAAACTCATGCCTATAAACACGTAATCGGGTCTGAGGGTCGTCTTGTACCAAACTGCGCATGTCGTCAAATCAAAGGCACTCCTTCGATATAAAGTAGTTTTTGACGAAAATGAAAACGTGTCAGTTTGTCACCCTCACGAGGTTAGAGTAATAAGTTCAACTACTTAAAACATTGGCTCGAATCTAGGTTGTGCCTTTAGATTTCGAGAAAATTAACAACAAAGTAATAATGTTTCACTTCTCTCATTTACTTCCCAAACCCCGGGCTGGCCTGTTTGGTCTGTTTGTGGTGATGAGTATAATTTTTTTGTGGCCCCTACCCTCATCAAAGTTGCCCATCCCAGTCTTACAGCAAATATTATATCCATCTGTGCCAAATATCCATAAAACCAAATATTAGCTATATTCAAACGTAAACAGATCTGGGCCTACACTCAGATTTTCATATGCCCACGTGACCATACGTACATAAACAAACCATGTCACGCAAAAAAACTGTGACACAGTTTGCTAGCAGCCTCCTTTACCAAATATCCGAAAACGGCATAACCGTAACGTTTACAAGAAGCAATGAAGACTGTATACCTGTAGCTAGCTAGCCAGAGTAGCAATCATTTAGTTAGCTAGCGCTTGAACGGCAGTTCCCATGGCATCCTCAGCGGGAAGCGAAGTCCGAGCCCTCGGCTCTAGCGAAGGGACTTTGGGAGCACTGCCCGGTGCTCGGCCACCACTTCGCTCGCACCACCTACACACCACAACCACAACCACCGCAGGTTCCCCTGGATCTCTGATGGTGGAGTCGGTGGACGACGCGGAGGGTCTGTATGTCGCCGTGGAGAGATGTCCTCTCTGCAACACCGCTAGGCGCAGGCTGACTTGTGCCCGATGCATCCAGGCAGGGGATTTCGTGTACTTCGACGGTAGAAACCCCGAACGGTGCGTGTTAACATTCAGCTAACTTCATAACACTGCTCTAAGTGATGTCACTAATGAAAACATATGCGGCATCATCAGCTAACATTGCATTTAGCGATCAACAATCGAACAAACATGATAGCTAACTAGCTGTGTCTACAAGAAGCTAGCATTGCCATTAACAAAACGTTAGCTCTTAGCACTAGCTTGTTAGCTAACAAGGTAGTTTGTTTACAAGAGGACCATGGAACATTACACCCAGTAGGGCTGTTTGGGAAACATTCTTGTCCTAGAGTGGATAACACGTAGCTAGCTATATGTTATGAATAATCAAGCCATTTGAGAACCAACCTTCTCACACTAAACAGTGTAGCTAGCTTTCTAACTTTCTAGTGTCGTGAAACTAAAAATAACTGTCATGACATGTGGTGTCATGATGGCTCTTTGTCAGTGAAGTCGTGAATGGCCATTTGCCTACTACTTTACTTACATTTGCATGTTCTATCATACTTTTGCTTTTGTGAGTTTCCAGAATTCAATGACTAGCTAGTAGTCTAATGACATTTCATTTAGTTTTTCTAAAGTTCAATGAATCTCAACTTGTTTTCTGTAAAGTAGCATGTTCTATGCCACTCTCTCGCCCAACACCTGTGCTTGGAGCATGTGGGGGGCACTTCACTCATTCTGCTGTGCTGCTGTAACATGCCATTGGGTTTTTAATGAAGTCTCTCTTTTTTTTTATATAGATACACTGAAAAATTGGAAAGACTTCAAATGCTGAAGGAGGAGAAAGAACTTCTTGAACAGAGGTAAAAAAAAGACTAGTTGCAGTTAATAATCATGAATATGTTGAATAATATCATACTACTTTGCTGTTGTCATGTTTTCAACCATTTCTGTATACTGGCATATCTCTTTCATCATTATATACATCATATTAATAAATCTACACTATACTCTCTTTTCCCCAGGGTCATTACTGCCATGGATAAGAAGGTCCAGGCAGATCAGCTGGTAAGTTAAGTTATGACGACACACAAGAACATGATGATAAGCTTAATTTAGTCTGCCCTAAGCAAGGTAGCCTGTGTGTGTAATATTGTTTCTATGTGTCAATATCCTGCCTATTCTTTTCAAATCTAATGTGTTCGGTTTCATTCAGAAATGGAAGATGATGTCATGCAAGATGAAGATTGAGCAGCTGAAGGAGGCCATTGGCTGTGGGAACGAAGAGGTGAAGAGTGGTGAGTTACATGGCTCCAACGGACATTCAAATCAGTGATGAATGACCCTAGATTATTACATTTTAATGTATTGTCTTCTTTATACTTTCCGCGTAATGTCTTTATGAAACTTGGAATCTGAAATAGTGGAAGACATTGGATGCGTCCCAAATGGCATTATATTCCCTATATAGTACACTACTTTTGCCATTTGGGATGAATTCATTAAACATATTATCCCTCCCTCTCCCCCCCCCCAGGTAAGGACCTGCTGCTTCGCTCCCAGGAGGAGAGCCAGAGGCTGCAGCGGCGGGCCAGCCGCCACCAGGAGAAGAGGGACAAGATAGAGAGACACAACCAGCGGCTGGGAGAACTGCTGGAGAAGAGGGGCAAGGAGCTGCAGGGTCGTCTGGAGCACCTGGCCGAGGTCCGCAAGGGACACATCCTGGAGCTCACCGCTCACATCTTCCCCACACAGGAGGAGAAACAGGGCAGCAGGTCAGTGATGCTGTACCTCATAAAACAGGACCATAAATGTACAGTTGCGTCCAAATATATTGGCACCCTTGCATTTCATAAATTATTCCAATTTTTTTTCTAAAATAAGGTGAACAATTATAATAATTAGTCACCACACCTTGTTATTGGATTTTCAACATTGCAGACCAATTTTATTTTTTGTAAACTTAAGTTTACAAATTTAATTTAGAAAATAAAGACATGGCTTGGACAAAATTATTGGCACCCCGGAGCTAGTACTTGGTTGCACAGCCTTTGGCCAAGATAACTGCAGACAAACGCTTCTTGTAGCCATCCAATGAGCTTGCTACACCTTCCTACTGGCAATTTGGCCCACTTTTTAGCAGCAAACTGCTCTAATTATTCAATGTTTGAGGGGTGCCCTCCACCAACTGCGGGGTAAATAGAATACCCTGACATAATCCTTTGAGAATTCTGACAACGGTTAGTGCTCACATTCTCAGAGGACCCGAGGAGGGGTTAGAAGGTTGGGAGGAAGGGGGAAGTGGTAAAGGAAGAGATCCAGCGATTCCTCATCAGTATCAGCAACCTGGTTGCCCTCAGACTCCCCACAAATAAATGCACATATGGCGACACACAGACACACGCAGCCCTCAGACAAAATAAAGTGCACAGAAGTAAAGTCAGTTCTTCTCCCATTGTCTGTACCACCACTCCTCAGAGACCTCCCTGGGTTTCTTATACAGTACCAGTCAAAAGTTTGGCAAACCTACTCAAGGGTTTTTCTTTATTATAGAATAATAGTGAAGACATCAAAACTATGAAATAACACATATGGAATCATGTAGTAAGTGTGTAAAGCTGTCATCAAGGCAAAGGGGGGCTACTTTGAAGAATCTCAAATATAAAATGTATTTTGATGGTTACTACATGATTCCATATGTGTTATTTCATAGTGTTGATGTCTTCACTATTATTCTACAATGTAGAAAATAGTAAAAATAAAGAAAAACCCTGGAATGAGTAGGTGTGTCCAAACATTTGACTGGTACTGTAGATTGGTGATGGTCATACCAAGGATCATTTAGCTATTTGATTTTGAATTTTAGGACCCCTTTAGGTATAAAGAAGAAAATTAAATTTGGCCTTACTGCTATTAGCCCATAGAAACGCATTGAATAACAGATTCATACATGGAAAAACAGTAAAAAATATATATATCTAAAGGAAGTTTGTTTGAGGTGTCTGTCCTGTATCTGAGAGATATAAGAACCCCTTTTCTTAGGCACTAAACTCCTTCCATATATACTTCTATTAATTTTTTTAAACTGGTACCGGGCTACCTTCAGACGAGTCTTGTGAGGCTTCTGGGTGTCCTAGAGCAAAACAGACATGTTCGTGAGAGACTCACCTTTCCATAGAGGGGTCATAATAGTTTGTAGGCCTAACCGTTCGGACGCTACTGAAAGTTTCGTGAGAAGACACATTTTCGGGATGTCTCATGGTCTGACAAACACTGCTGTAGCTCTGCCACCTTTCACCGCAGAAGGCCAATATCGGCAGATGTGGTGGATTGCGACGCAGACCATGCAACTCCCCCCCCCCAGATCTCTCTACCTTAAACACAAACAAAGACTTTTATGGATATGTTTTTTATTATGCTAATTAGATTTATGCTGGGCTGCGGAAATTGACTCGAGGGTTAATGTCAATCCCTGCATATTCACTACATGATCAAAATTAAGTGGACACCTGCTTGTCGAACATCTCATTCCAAAATCATGGGCATTTAATATGGAGTTGGCTTTCCACTAGATGTTGGAACATTGCTGCTGGGACTTGCTTCCATGTTGGGCGAAAAACATTTCTGTATGGACCTCGCTTTGTGCACGGGGGCATTGTCATGCTGAAACAGGAAAGGGCCTGCCACAAAGTTGGAAGCACAGAATCGTCTAAAATGTCATTGTATGCTGTAGCGTTATCATTTCCCTTCACTGGAACTAAGGGGCCTAGCCCGAACCATGAAAAACCGCCCCAGACCATTATTCCTCCTCCACCACCAAACTTTACAGTTGGCACTATGCATTCGGGCAGGTAGCGTTCTCCTGGCATCCGCCAAACCCAGATTAGTCCGTCGGATTGCCAGATGGTGAAGCGTGATTCATCACTCCAGAGATCGCGTTTCCACTGCTCCAGAGTCCAATGGCGGTGAGCTTTAACACCACTCCAGCCGACGCATGGCACTGCGCATGGTGATCTTAGGCTTGTGTGCTGCTGCTCGGCCATGGAAACCCATTTCATGAATCTCCCGACGAACAGTTATTGTGCTGATGTTGCTTCCAGAGGCAGTTTGGAACTCGGTAGTGAGTGTTGCAACCGAGGACAAATTATTTTTACACGCTTCAGCACTCTGTGGTCCCGTTCTGTGAGCTTGTGTGGCCTACCACTTCGCGGCTGAGCAGTTGTTGCGCCTAGAAGTTTCCACTTCACAATAACAGCACTTACTGTTGATCGGGGCAGCTCTAGCAGGGCAGAAATTTGATGAACTGACTTGTTGGAAAGGTGACATCCTATGACGGTGCCACAGTGAAAGTCACTGAGCTCTTCAGTAAGGCCATTCTACTGCCAATGTTTGTCTATGGAGATTGCATCACTATGTGCTCGATTTTATACACCTGTCAGCAACGGGTGTAGCTAAAATAGCTGAATCCACTAATTTAAAGGTGTGTCCACATACTTTTGTGTATATGTAGTTTATATACTGTATTACTCCATGGCATCTAGCCATGACTGGCCGGAATATGGCTCAGGGCTTTAGTTTGCTTCAAGGACAGGACCAATAGTCTCTGTCCAGGGATTTGATGCTTTAACAATATACATCAAGTATAGGCCTACATTAAAATCCATACTGCCCTCTCATCTACTGGTTGAAGAGTTTTAGAGATGTTCTTCCCAGCCCTCTGTCCCTCAGGGACCCAGCGGACGTGTTGTCAGAGTGTGACCAGGCCCTGACCTCCAGCACGGTGAGTGAGCTGGCTGAGGCCCGCCGCACCACCTACCTTTCAGGGCGCTGGATCTGGGACGACCAGAATGGAGAAACCAGCATTAGCATCACCGGACCCAGGGTCACGCTGCCTAGCAACGGGGACTGCTCCCCCTATTACAGCTGGGTGGAGGACAAGAGCACCAACGAGGGGCCCGGTAGGACTTTTTAGCTAAATACAGTTGAAGTCGGAAGTTTACATACACTTAGGTTGGAGTCATTTAAAACTCATTTTTCAACCAATCCACACATTTCTTGTTAACAAACTATAGTTTTGGCAAGTCGGTTAGGACATCTACTTTGTGCATGACACAAGTCATTTTTCCAACAATTGTTTACAGACAGTATAATTCACTGTATCACAATTCCAGTGGGTCAGAAGTTTACTAAGTTGACTGTGCCTTTAAACAGCTTGGAAAATTCCAGAAAATGATGTCATGGCTTTAGAAGCTTCTGATAGGTTAATTTACATAATTTGAGTCAATTGGAGGAGTACCTGTGGATGTATTTCAAGGTCCTCTGTAGCTCAATTGGCAGAGCATGGCACTTGTAACGCCAGGGTAGTGGGTTCGATCCCCGGGACCACCCATACGTAAAAATTTATGCACACATGACTGTAAGTCGCTTTGGATAAAAGCGTCTGCTAAATGGCATATTATTATATTTCAAGGCCTACTTTCAAACTCAGTGCCTCTTTGCTTGACATCATGGGAAAATCAAAAGAAATCAGCCAAGACATCAGAAAAAAAATTGTAGACCTCCACAAGTCTGGTTCATCCTTGGGAGCAACTTCCAAACGCCTGAAGGTACCACGTTCATCTGTACAAACAATAGTACGCAAGTATAAACACCATGGGACCACGCAGCCGTCATACCGCTCAGGAAGGAGACACGTTCTGTCTCCTAGAGATGAACGTACTTTGGTGCGAAAAGTGCAAATCAATCCCAGAATAACAGCAAATGACCTTGTGAAGATGCTGGAGGAAACAGGTACAAAAGTATCTATATCCACAGTAAAACGAGTCCTATATCGACATAACCTGAAAAGCCGCTCAGCATGGAAGAAGCCACTGCTCCAAAACCCCATAAAAAAATAAATAAAAAAAAAGCCAGACTACGGTTTGCAACTGCACATGGGGACAAAGATCGTACATTTTGAGAAATCTCCTCTGGTCTGATGAAACAAAAATAGAACTGTTTTGGCCTTAATGACCATTGTTATGTTTGGAGGGAAAAGGGGTCTGCTTGCAAGCCGAAGAACACCATCCCAACCGTGAAGCATGGGGGTGGCAGCATCGTGCTGTGGGGGTGCTTTGCTGCAGGAGGGACTAGTGCACTTCACAAAATAGATGGCATCATGAGGAATGAAAATGTATGTAAGACATCAGTCAGGAAGTTAAAGCTTGGTCGCAAGTGGTTCTTCCAAATGGACAATGGCCCCAAGCATACTTCCAAAGTTGTGGCAAAATGGCTTAAGGACAACAGTCAAGGTATTGGAGTGGCCATCACAAGCCCTGACCTCAATCCTATAGAATATTTTTGGGCAGAACTGAAAAAGCGTGTGCGAGCAAGGAGGCCTACAAACCTGACTCAGTTACACCAGCTCTGTCAGGAGGAATGGGCCAAAATTCACCCAACTTATTGTGGGAAGCTTGTGGAAGGCTACCCGACACGTTTGACCCAAGTTAAACAATTTAAAGGCAATGCTACCAAATACTAATTGAGTGTATGTAAACTTCTGACCCACTGGGAATGTGATGAAAGAAATAAAAGCTGAAATAATTCTCTCTACTATTATTCTGACATTTCACGTTCTTAAAATAAAGTGGTGATCCTAACTGACCTAAGACACTGAATTTTTACTAGGATTAAATGTCAGGAATTGTGAAACTGAGTTTAAATGTATTTGGCTAAGGTGTATGTAAACTTCCGACTTCAACTGTACATTGTATGTAATGATGATGTATGCCATTTAGTGCACGCTTTTATTCAAAGCGACTTACAGTACATTTTTACTATGTTTTAGTATATTTTTCTAGCGCCACACACTTACCAAAAGAAGACATCTTAATCAAGTTATGTCTTTTGAGATGTAACAAGGAAAACTACTAGCCGATTGAGAGGAACATCTAGTCCTTAGAGATTACCAATTGACAATATTTACTTGTACTGTGCCAAGGCTATTTGTGATCATAAAAGAGCTTCCATTTCCAGAGCTGGACCACATCAACCCAGCCCACACCATCAGTGCAGCTCTCTGCTACGCTACCCAGCTCATCAACATCCTCTCTCATATCCTGGATGTCAATCTGCCCAAGAAGTTGTGCAACAGTGAGTTCTGTGGTGACAGCCTGAGCCGGTACAGGTTCACCCGGGCTGTCACCAAGCTCAACACCAACATCCTTCACCTCTGCTTCTCACAGGTACTACAGAGCATGGTTCCTCTAGGAGTTTCTTCCTTCTGAGTGTTTTTCCCCTTGCAATTGTTCTGCTGCAGCTTTTCTGTTAGGGATAGTTCACCTAAATTACAAAATGACATTTGTTTCCTTACCGTGTAAGCACTTTATGGACAAGGTATGACAGAAATCCATGCTTTGGTTTAGTTTCCCTGGCATGGTTTCTGCATGCAAAAGTTTTAGCATTTGTGGCACAAATCCCATTCAAGTCATGGGACCGATTATTAGCATTTTTCGCACATCATGTCCAAACAATCTAAAAATGATTGTGAAACTCTCTACAAAGTCACTTTTAGATGTTTTGAACGTGTGAAAAATGCTCATATCGGTCCCATGACTTGAATGGGATTTGTGCCACAAATGCTAAAATGTCAAAATAGAGGTAAGATGGATATCGATTTTGAGATATGGCGTAGTATTTTAGTATACGCTTTTGATTGAATTTATTACACAATTTTTAAAAAATACATACATAATGCGAAATTCCAGTTCTTATTTCGATTTCTCACAACCAAGCGAATCTCTGTGAAATGTCAACGGAGCACAGTGTACCGCAAACTTTTTACATTTAATTCAGTTCGTGTTAATTTGGCTTTTTGCGATCCGCGGAAAACAACTTTGCAGACGACCACCACATGTAAAATCCTCAAGTCGCTGCGAGAAAGCGCATAGCTATGTCAAAAGAGCTCAACTCTTATCAGATGCATTAGGCCACGAAATCCAACTTTTTGGATATAATGTTAATGATGTTTATAGAAAGACCCTACTGAATGAATCAGAACATGAAGAATCATATTTGTCTTTGTACAATGTATTTTATGACATAAGGAAGTGAAATTACATCACCAATGCACGTTTTCACCCACTCTGGGCCGAGTGGGTGGACACCCTACACTAACCAGTTGTGTGTATTCTCCTGGAGCATGTTGAGAGTGAGCTGCTGCACCCTCACCACACCCTGAGGAATATCATGTTCCTGGTCTCTCCCGACAACAAGAACCTGGGCAGGTAAGAAAATCCCTGGTCAAAAGTAGTGCATTAAATGTTGAATAGGGTGCCATTTGGGACGCAGACTGACTATCTCCTCCCTCTGTGCAGGACGGGTCCATATGAGGTGACTGCAGACCTGGAGGACTCCATGGAGTTTGTGGAGCCGGAGGCGGCCGGCCAGGCAGAGGAGAGCGGGGACGAGATGGTGACGGACGAAGAGACAGACCTGGGGACAGACTGGGAGACTGTCCCCAGCCCGCGCTTCTGTGACATCCCCTCCCAGCCCATGGACCTGTCCCAGAGCATGGCCATGCAGGTGTCCCAGCCCGTGGGCCAGGCCGGGGGCATGATCTCCTCAGCAGCTGCCTCCGTCACCTCCTGGTTCCGGGCCTACACCGGCCAGCGCTGAGGGAGAGGAGGCTCACTGGCCAGGGTTGTATTCATTAGTGCAAAGAATATATAAATAATTAAACGTTTTGTAATGTAGAATAAAAATGAGGGTTTCTTATTGGACAAGTTCAGGTAGTCCCTCCCTGTTTTAGTCCATTTGATTTCTAATGAATACACCCCAGGACAGGCTGGAGCTATGCAGAACCACCACCTACCAACACCATGGCACCAGCACACCCAAACACAGAGATAGTTCTGTTCTCTGCCTGTAGTCAACTGCAGCCCTGCTCCACAACCACCAACAAGGGATATTTGTTTTTACTAGAAAAGTTGTAATTGAAATAGCAGCAGTGATTCTTCTGGTGAAAAATGTTTATAGTGAGAAAGACTGACTTTTGGGGAGGGTGTTGTTCAATGAGTAGTCTCTCTCTTGCAAGACTCTGGGTGCTCTGCACGCTCCATCCCAGTGGTTGTGAGAAGACTATTCAAAGAGAGACTGGACCAGCAGTTGCATGAACTTACATTGATTGAAAATGTCAAGACTGAGGAATGCCACAGCATTGCACTGGATATGGGACTTCATTTTGATCCTGTTATTTTCCTCCTGAGATCTGGACTGTCCTGTGTACCTATCCTTATTGTCAGTTTTTAATGTATATTTTCTGCATCCCTACGGGCCTTGGTCAAAAGTAGTGCATTACATAGGGAATAGGGTGCCATCTGGGATGCAGTTGACTACCTTCATGTTGCATTATAACAAAATGGTTCATGTAAGGATCGTGTTTGAAGACTGACAAATGCCAATTATGACATGACACTTTCTTTGTTTTACATCAAATGTTGTTTGCTTACGGGTCGGGCCGGGCCGGGCCGGGGGGGAGGGAATGACCTAGTGGCATCTTGTTTTCCTTAAAAGGGTTAATTTAGGGCTCTAGTCAATCCGTTTCATGGAAATTCTGGCTACAGCCCAATATACATTTTAAAGCCCATGTTCCAACATTGGCGGAGACTACACTACAGGTGGACGATGACATATAGGTGGCTTAAATGAGAATGATAGAAAGGGACACATCTTTGGCTTACTTCATTTGTACACTGAACAAAAATATAAATGTAACATGTAAAGCTTTGATTTCATGAGCTGAAATAAAAGATCCCAGAAATGTTAAATATGCACAAAAAGCTTATTTCTCTCATTTTGTACACATATTTGTTTGTCTGTTAGTGAGCATTTCTCCTTTGCCAAGATAATCCATCCACCTGACAGGTGTGGCATATCAAGAAGCTGATTAAACAGCATGGCCATTCATTACATAGGTGCACCTTGTGCTGTGGACAATAAAAGCACACTAAAATGTGAAGTTTTGTCTCACACAATGCCACAGATGTCTCAAGTTTTGAGGGTGCATGCAATTGCGAATTGAATGTTCATTTCTCTACTATAAGCCGCCTCCGTTGTTTTAGAGAATTTGGCAGTACGTCCAACCGGCCTTACAACCGCATGGCGTCACGCGGGCAAGCGGTGTCAACGTTGTGAACAGAGTGCCCCATGGTGGCAGTGGGGTTCTGGTATGGGCAGGCATAAACTACGGACACCGAATACAATTGCGTTTTATCGATGGCAATTTGAATGCAAAAAGATACCGTGACGAGATCCTGAGGCCCATTGTCGTGCCATTAATCTGTCCCAGTTCTTCTATGGCCTGCATACTCACCATACATGTCACCCATTGAGCATGTTTGGGATGCTCTGGATCGACGCGTACGACAGCGCGTTCCAGTTCTCGCCAATATCCAGAAACTTTGCACAGCCATTGAAGAGTAATGTAACCTAAAGAATTTATTTCAATTGACTGATTTCCTTATATGAACTGTAACTCAGTAAAATCTTTGAAATTGTTTCATGTTGCGTTGTATATGTTTGTTCAGTATAGAACCCGATAGCTGTATTCTACTGATTGTTCCGTATTGGAGACAATTTGTCTCCTTTAGAGTGACGATCATCATCCGTCTGTAAAAGCATGTCTTAAACTGTTGGTTTATTTTGTCATTGGGTCTTGTGGAACGTAATTTGGAAATTAAAGGTAATACAGATTAAGCTTTTACGCAAAATGTCACAATAAGCAATATTTCACGAGACAAAATTTGAATGAAGATCTCTAATGACCTTTAACTTGTACCTACTAGTGACAAAATAGGTTGTGTAAAAGGATTCATGCGATTTATGTTCAGATGGACTCAAGGGCATAAGTGTTAACTGCACTGCAAACCCCAAACTATTGTAACGAGTTTACAGAAAAACAGGTTACATAGTTGAAGGCTGTGTTTACACAGGCAGCTCAATTCTGATTTTTTCTTCACTAATTGGTCTTTTGACCAATCAGATCAGCTTTAGGCTGTGTAAACATAGTAACCTTTGCTTGCTGGTAAATGTATATTTTGTATAGCAGGCAGACTACGGTGTACATGAAATACACATGGCATGCTAGTACTCAGATTTCAGAGATCTCTAGCAAGTTTAGATTTAGAAGATGATCCTTCTCGTTGATCAGCAATGCTCAAATCAAAACGACTGGCCACCACAATATATTTTAATGCATTTTATTACCAAGCCTTGTTTCATCCCCTAGTTACGAATTCCAAGGGCACCCAACAATTCATTTTTTGGGGGGCATGTGACCACACCATTTCAGGAGGCAGACAAATCCATGCTAGTCCAACCCTGGTTAATATTAGCACCCTTTGTTTGGTACATTGCCTACTTATCTCACCGTCCCTTTTAAAGTGGACAGTCCAGACCCTTTGTCTGAGGAGAATGCAATTTTGATATAAAATTGACAAGCGGTAAATCTCCCTCAAATGTTTGACATGACTAAATATCAACTTCCAGGAAGTCATAGATTTATTTTGCTTTTATAATTCAGTTGTGCTCTTTTCCAACACACCTGGACCCTAACCAATTCCCCTTGCCCCAGTGAAAGGCAAGCATACCAACCAGCTCTACACTACTGAACTTAAGTTGTGAAGAACACAACATTGACAATTGAATGTTATTTAATGACATCAAGATGTGATAAATGACAATTGAATGTTATTTAATGACATCAAGATGTGATAAATGACAATTTAATGTTATTTAATGACATCAAGATGTGATAAATGACAATTGAATGTTATTTAATGACATCAAGATGTGATAAATGACAATTTAATGTCATCAAGATGTGATAAATGGAAAGGGGTGACATTTAAGGCTGGAGTCCCTCCATATATATTCAGTAAAGATAAACATTCAATTTTATGTTGTAACAGTTCCACTTCCTTTCAGTTTAAAGAGACTGAATGAAAGGTAGGGTATGATAGTTAAAACCTCAAAATTAATGCGCTTTATTGAAGTAAAATGCATTTACAGACAGAATACAGCAGGAATATTATACAACAAAGTAAAAAAAAATATCTGGGAGCAAACTACTTTAAGAGACCATTATTTTCCCATTTGTAATCAATCCTGATTATTTTTTTTATATTTTTTATATCATGTCCAGTTAGTCATTGTAAAGAACAGCGACACTGAGGTGACATTTTCCATGGTTCCCTTCAAGAAATTACTGCATTATAAAAAGAGGGATATTAATAACAAACACCTGTCCAAATGGCACTATATAATAACACACTACTTTTGACCAGAGCCTTATGGGTCCTGGTCAAAAGTAGTGCACTACATAGCGAATCGTGTGCCATTTCCAACACATAAAAAAAACGGTAGAGAAAAAAAGAGTGGCTAATAAGCGTATGGATTACAGACTGGGTTATACATCTGGGACCCACTGCAAAAAAAACACCCAATAATTATTCATCAATATACACATGACAGGGTAAATACGTTTTTCTTTTTACCAAACTGAAGCTAATAAATGCATTCAAGTCATGTCATAGATATTCGTGCTGCTTGTCAATCTTATTCTCCCTGTTTTTGATATAGGACTCTAGCACTATGTACAATGTAAACACAACCGGGGACAGAACAAACTAGTTCCAATCAATTCAGATCCAAAACAGACAACAAACCCTCTCTGGCCCGGAGCCTGATACAGTGGAGTGGGGATATAGATTCCACCACCCAAATGGCGCCCTATTCCCTATATAGTGCACTACTTTTGACCGGTGCCCTATATAGGGAATAGGGTGCCATTTGGGATGCAACCAGGATATGGAATATGGGATGGGGTTGATTCACATTTTGCATAAACCGAGGACCTGCAGCAATGTATGTATCCACTTAGACAACATAATAAACACACTGAGTAAATCACTTGTGGGTGGGGTACACTGCATAACATTGATAGGCTTTACCTTGATTAAAGTATCTATTCCAATGTAACGGTCGGTCGATGCATAAGGAAGGAGATATGGCAGGAGGGACACATTAAGCATCAACACTGAAGAGAAAGATTAATTAAAGCTTTTCTCTGCAATACACTCTTATCAGATTTGATGCTTTAACCCAAAACGTTGAAGCAAGTAAATAGAATACCCTGACAGAATCCTTTGAGGATTGAGAATTCTGACCAAGGTTAAAGTGCTCACAATCTCAGAGGACCTGAGGAGGGGTTAGACGTCAGGGGTCAGGAGAAGGTTGGGAGGGAGGGGGAAGTGGTAAAGGAAGAGATCCAGCGATTCTTCATCAGTATCAGCAACCTGGTTGCCCTCAGACTCCCCACAAATAAATGCACATATGCATATGGCGACACAGACACGCAGCCCTCAGACAAAATAAAGCGTACAGAAGTCAAGTCAATTCTTCTCCCATTGTCTGTATCACTACTCCTCAGAGACCTCCCTAGGTTTCTTATAGATTGGCATGTTGATACTATGGAAGGCGGGCACCCAGCGGTTGTCATGGAGACCGACATTGCAGCCGGGCGTGTCTTTGTGGGAGCCGTGGCAACACATCCAGTACCCGGGGCCGTAGGGCAGCGCCTGGCAGTAGGGCTTGTGGTGCCAGCGGCAGAGGGACACGTCTCCACGCCCGTACCGCTTTTTACACTGCTTGCAGGGATCGTCTTTGTAGCGGGGGTCGCACACCCAGCGGGAGTCTGCGGGTCGAACGCCGTAGCTCTCGATGATGAACTTGAAATAGTGGCAGGTGCACTTGAGCACGGCCAGGCTCTCCGTGGGCAGCAGGCAGAAGATTTTGATGATGATGTGGTGAGGCAGGAAGGCCATGTACTGCTGGGGTTCCAGGAGCAGCTGGATCTTAAAGCGCATCTCCAGGAACTCGTGAGACACCATGCGGCGCAGGGGGAAAGGCACAGTCTCACACCGGCTAACAGCACTCCCCTCTCCCTCACTCACCGCCTCTTCCTCCTCAGCCCAGTTCTCACTGTGAGATATGGGTTCAGAAAGGAGGGAGGTGATAGCGGGGTCGCAGGGCTGAGTCTTGGAGGGTTCCGCTGAGTCTCTTGTGGGTTTAGGGCTGGACTCCATGTCCTGGGGGGTGGGGGTGTGGGTATTGTCTGTGTGTGGCAGTGTGTGTTCAAGCACCGCCTGTGAGGGCAGAGGGTGTGAGAAGAACAGCATGCCTGGGAGGGGCTCCTTACACTGTAGTTTACAACTACTGTCTGTCCTGCTGGCCCTGGCCTGCTCTGACTGGAGCTGGAAGTGCAGGTCCTGCCCAGCCTCTACAGCCCTGTTCTTCTGCTGCCCCTGCCCCAGGCCCTGGGCCTCACAGCTCTCCTCCGGCTCTCTGACGACGGAGGCGCCACACCCAGAGTCCACGCTGTGAGACGGAGAGCCTGAGTCAGAGGTGCTAGAAGCCAACTGGGCAGCTTCACGGCAGCTGCTGGGAACTAGTTTGTCCGTGTGGCTGGTGCCAGTAGAGGGATAGCCAGTAGAGGGACTAGCGTGGCGGTGCTGCACCCTGGTCGTCTCCTCTAGTCCATGGTGGGGCTCGGTGGGAGACTGAGGTGGAGGAGGCTGGGCTGAGATGGAGAAGGCGTCTGCTCCTGCCAGTAGAACCCGGCCCACCCTCCTCCGCAGGCTGTTGTTGCGCGAGAGGCTGTTGTTGCGCGAGAGGCTGTTGTTGCGCGAGAGCTCTCCCCCAGATCTGGACCCTTCCCTTGTAACATTCTGGTGCTTCAGGCACTCGGACTCCAGCTTGGCCACCATGTCTGACACCTTTACACACTCTGCTTCCTCACCTGTCCCCTGGGGGCTCTGGTCTGGGGCTCTGGGTTGCTGGGGCTCTTGGGTCAGTGACAGCCCCCTGGATAAGGTAATGCTAGTGGAGCTCCGCAGAGACACAGGCTTAGAGTCCACTTGCTTGTCGCTAGCTCTCTGCTCCAAGAAGGCCACCAACTCCACCACAGAGAGAGCCTTGCCCGTCCCAGTCTCACTCCCCTCCTCGCCCTCTACCCTACACACCTGCTCCCCACCCACCCTTACAACCACCTCCCCACACTCAGGCACTCTGGGGCTCTCTCCGAGGCAGATGGTCACCTCTACAGGGCTGTTCTCAGTGGGGCTCAGTGGGCTCTGTGTCTCCAGGGCTCTGGATGACTGTCTGTCTCGGTCCTTGTGTTGCCCCTGATGCCCTGACCTCCTCCTGCGCTTGGCCACAGAGCCACCCTCGTCCTCCCAGCAGCTCTTCATCTTCACAGACACTGTCCTCCCCAGGCTGCTGCTCACAAAGTCCTCACCGGCCTCCCTGACCGGCTCTCCACCGCCACCGTTCACCAGGCTGCCACGGCACTGGGGCGAAGCGAAGATTGCGATCTTCTCCTTGGTGTTGCCGGGCTTGATGACGGCCCAGATTTCCAGCGGTCCCTCTCTGTCCTCCCCTTCATAGGAGATGCTGAGGGAGGCCTCCTGGTCCTCAGAGCCCACCGAGCCTGTAGAGGTGGTGGTGCAGGAGGAGGTGGAGAGGAGTAGCAGGGAGGAGGGGGTGTTGCAGGTGGTGGTCTTGGAGGCGCTACTGTGGAATACATCCCCTTCGGACTCACTCAGCCTCGAGGTCTGCAGCCCACAGCCACTACCACGGTTGACGTGGATATTATTACTGTTGTTGTGGTGGTTGGAGCCGCTGTTGTCGTTACTGCAGCACTGCAGGGTGTTGGTGGATATGACACTGAGGGGGTAGCAGGCCGTACCCTGGCCAAGCCCGCTGCTAGACGGGCCCACCCGGCGGACCCCCCCCACTGTCCTCTGCGACAGAACACCCTGCTGGCTCACATGATGAAGGCCTCTCTGGCTGTCTTGACTGGACTCCAGGTGGAGCTCTTTCTTCTGCAGTTTGGGGTATTGCTTGAGATGCATGGCTGCAACCCTGGAACAGAAGAAAGGAAATTAATGAGTTATTGTGGTGCATGTGATGTGACCGTCTGACCAGGGGCCTGTTCAGGAGGATGCAATGTTAGTGAATATTCATAGAAGGCAGAATAGCTAATTAAGTCAGCTTTAGTGATTATATTTGTATCTGACACCAGATGTATTATCAACAAAATCCGTTAGGACAACTATGACCCTCTATCTAGGCACTGACTGCTGGGCCTCAGGTCAGCTGCAGAGAAATGTCCAGGATCAAAAGTCGTCCAATTGAGTTCCCTTGGAGAGGAGACAGATGTACGTCCCAAATGGCGCACTATGTAGTGTATAGGGTTCTATTCGCGACACAATCCGAGGAAACTGAAGAGCAGGTTTTTGCACTTGGCATGGAGACGCAGAAGGAGAGGAGGCCAGGAGGAGAGGAGACCAGGAGAGGAGACTAGCTAGCCTACTTTATATTGGCGTAAGATTGTGTCACGTATGCATTATCAGAGGTTGTTAAAGTAAAGATTCACCAATTTAAAAATGTTATATTGTTTTTGTGCATCTCTGAGCGATGTTCTACCGATTCCCTGGGTCCTTTCATGTGCATCTGAGCTATTGCCGTTCAAGCAGGCAGAAATTTGGCTGGTATGATGTAGCATTGTGATAAAGCAATGCTCTCACTACACTAGAAGTTAATAGGAATATGACTTTTAGATTGCGAAAACGTCTATTATATATGTCAGATTTCAATACTGGCTGATGTCATAACATGGGAGGTTGTCTTCTCTTGAATGTCAGACTCCACTGTGAGGCACATAGATCTGCAGGTTGAACATGGTGAGATTGTAGACTCCTAAATTGAGAGTGCAGTTTGTTTAGATGATTTTACGGCTAACTAGCATGCTGATATTAACTTTGGTATTATTGTGTGTAGCTAGCTAGCCCATAGAGAGCATTGCAGGTTTTGTAGTCTACCTGAGCTGCAACAGATTTCCACAACGATTTTCATGTTACTACCAACCTTATCATTATGACAAAATTATACTTTAACACATTTTTTTGTTATTTTGTAAATTATTGGATTGGGTGGTTTTGGGTGGATTCTTCCTTTAATGCAGCCTGCTTCCTAAGCTTATCTAAGATATCTTTAATCCCAGTGATCAGACAGGCAGGCAGGGAGAGGGAGCAGAGCTCCATGCCTTGGAATGGGTGGCTCAGAACCAGGTGACCCTATTTGTTCACACTGCAGACAGTCTTAGTCACAAATGGCACCCTATTCCCTACATAGTACACTACTTTTGACCAGAGCCCTATAGGCCCTGGTCAAAAGTAGTGCATTAAAAAGGGACTAGGGTGCTATTTGGGACGTATGTGGTTTCTTGGGGATGGAAAGGCGTGTCACATTAAACCTCAACACAAGGGCTGCTGTTCCCCCAGCCCAGCCTCCCTCTGCTGTTCCCCCAGCCCAGCCTGCCAATTGGTGCAGAGCCTCTGAAGTCAAGACACAGCTGGGCTCTTAAACAAGCCCTCTCAGCTGACCTAGCCCCTGACACACCCCTAACAAACAAACACACTGTCTCTCTCTCTCCGTCAGACACACACACAGGACATGACTTCAAGCAGCCGCAGTGGGACAGGACAGACGGCAGGCAGGCCCTAGCCTTCACAGCCTTACAGGCACAAGTGCATATAAGGCATTCTTCACTGCAGCCCTGGAACTCTGATAATGGGGGACAGAAGGGAGGGGAGGTGGGACACCTCACGTGACCAAATCAGGGATGGCATGCAGGGGTGGGGGGAGGTGTTAGAGGGCGACAAGGGGACAGCAAAGGCACTGGCTGCTTCTCAAAATGGCTCCCTATATAGTGCGCTAAGCTCGACCAAAGCCCATAAGGTATATAGGGAATCGGCTGTCATTTGGGATGCACAAGTAGGCTTCATCTACTCATTGGCTAGCTGGTGAGTGTGTAAAGTGGTGTGCCAAGGAAGGAAAAATTGCAGCCTGTTGTTGTGTGTCCTTGAAAGGCCTGCAGTAGCCCCCGTCACTCTCCTCTCCTTTCTTCTCTCTCACCAGTCCCAGGGTTCTCACTGCTCTATGGAAACCGACAGAAGGAATTTATGTCAGGTCAGTATCACATTGCCTGCCTCCGTCGTGGTCGTGTGTGTACTGAGGGGCAGTCACAGCAACAAGAACAAGTTAAGAGTGGCACAAACGTCAACAACATGGCTGATATTATATCTCCATGGGAACAACTACACGAAGACTTGCACTACTTCCTGGCACAATACTCCAACTTTCACTTCCTGGTTTCAATGACAACACTGTCTTGGCAGCACTTAAGCAGGCAGGAGGCTCTGCTTTCAAGCCAGGGATTGGTTTATCTGGGTTACTGAGGAACATATAGACTAATTCACCATGTCCCTTAGCCTGAGCAACAGTCTGTCTGTGCCATTGTCATGCCAACTCCTTGTCACTCATTGTCATGGCAAACATGGAGTGTATGCCTGGAGAGGAGCCAACTCAGGAGTGTATTATTCAGTGAGGTGAAACGTTGCAGATAGAAATGTAACGAAGAGATGCTGAAATGACTCCCTATTCTAGATGACAGAATTATGTTGTTATACACTATATATTTCCATGTGAATGTTTTGTAATGTTTTAGTTGCACCCTCCTAAACAGGCCCCTGGTCTGGCTCGCCAAGTTTCACTGTAAGTCATTTTTACACAACCAGGCCAGAAGAGACACTTCCCCTTCCCAGCAGTGCTCAGACCCTACACTACCCCTTCCCAGCAGCGCTCAGACCCTACACTACCCCTTCCCAGCAGCGCTCAGACCCTACACTACCCCTTCCCAGCAGCGCTCAGACCCTACACTACCCCTTCCCAGCAGCGCTCAGACCCTACACTACCCCTTCCCAGCAGTGCTCAGACCCTACACTACCCCTTCCCAGCAGCGCTCAGACCCTACACTTCCCCTTCCCAGCAGCGCTCAGACCCTACACTACCCCTTCCCAGCAGCGCTCAGACCCTACACTGAGGCTGCGTCCCAAATGGGGTCTGGTCAAAATGAATGCACTACATAGGGAATAGGTGCCATTTGGGGGACACCCCCTACACCAACTCTACCCTCCTCAGCCTTTTCTCAATGCCTTGGACTGTGCCAAAACACACATCAGCCTAATGGCAATTTGAGGGAAAAGTACAACTTAGCGTTACCTAAAAAGAAAACAAACGGTCTGAAGTGAAAAGCACAACAGAGCTGGCCCTGGGTAGACTGGGGGGTGAGTCATGGGCTCTGATGGGGTGAGCTCATGCCTGAACTCAGCGAAAGAGAGCAGCTTCAATTTAACAACCTTTTTCCTTTCTCTCTCTTTCAAGAGTCCATGACTTCTTCTGCATAGGGCGCTGCCAGGGAACTGAGCCAACTTCAAAAGTCAAAAGAATGAAGTCACATGAGGGCTGTGTCCCAAATGGCACCCTATTCCCTATGTTGTGCACTACTTTTGACCAGAGACCTATGGGATCTGGTCAAAAGCAGTGCCCTATATAAGGAATAGGGTCCATTTGGGACGAAACCGAGCAATCAGAGTCTGAGGCTCTGCCTGCCTGCTGCAATTATGGTGTAACATCACATCATGTTCTTCCTGAGGCAGGGGGCTAGTGGGCCTCAGACCTGGGTTCAAATACTATTTGAAATCGATCAAATACTTTTGAGCATTTGCTCTAGCCTGCCTGGAGTACCAGTATGGGCAGGGTTTGCAGTTTTGGGACTACGCTATGGATCCATTAAGCCAGGCAAACTCAATCATGCACAGATTATTATAAAAAATATTTAACTCCAGGTCTGGTTGGTTGGGCTACAGCAACTTGGGCTGAGGCAGCCTGAAGCACGGCACGGGCCTATATGTCATAAACAAATGGGCAGTTAATTACAGACGAGGTAAACACAATATACTTTTATCTGGCTAGGTAAACAAACCCCAAACAAATAAAGCTGTACGATTTGGACCAAATATCTCATTTCCAGATATTGCAATTGCGATTATGAATTGCGATTTTTCTAAAACTTGCGTGACAACTTGGCAATTCCATCAGACTTGGTTAAAATAAGTGTCAGGGTAGAGAACATCACTTTTATAATGAGATCATATGAATGAATACATACTGTGCTAACTGAATACAAAACCAAATGACACAAATATTTTCCAACATTGTTATTTACATTTACATCATTTAGCAGACGCTCTTATCCAGAGCGACTACAGATAAGATTATTACACTGCTACATACACACTGCTACATACACACTGCTACATACACACTGCTACATACACACTGCTACATACACACTGCTACATACACACTGCTACATACACACTGCTACATACACACTGCTACATACACACTGCTACATACACACTGCTACATATACACTGCTACATACACACTGCTACATATACACTGCTACATATACACTGCTACATACACATAAAATAAATATGGTGGGTACACCCCTGCATATTAACAAATAAAAATTTTACATTATCAAAATATAGTACAACACTTAATTGATGAATAACATGACTTCTGATTTCTATTTTACCATTATGAGTTCTTAAATAACCTAAGATAATTATTTATTCAGGCACCCATAGGCTGCAGATGGAATAGGAAGCTTATGACTGTGGTAATTATGTATAAATAAGCTCAATCATTATTATAATTTAAATTATAAAAGTCAAAGTGCCTTAAAAACTTGTAACATGTAGTCTACCGAATGCAAGGTGCAGCCTGTGTCCAAAACATTGGAGTCTGGTCCAGTCATTCAACGCGACATGTTTAAACTTTTCCCTTCATTTTGTTATAGTGTTGGAATGGCAACTTGGGAGAAATATGTGCGAGGTGGAATCTTGCATCTCCTGTCCAGCTTGTTTATCATCTTCTTGAAGCCGTCTTTTCTGACTGTGTCAATAGGAACCATGTCTTTGGCTATTTGATAGGCTCAGTTATTTCTATGTGTCTACGGGATGTTTTTTCGTAGGGTGTTAACACTTCAAAATGCATTGGCAATCAATGCTTGTTTAACGTAGGTGGCTGGTTGTGGCTGATGGCCTTTGCTGCTATCGGGCACTTTTTTACCATGCAATCGTGGTAAAGTAGGGGATGGTTCTATTTAAAATGATTGAATACATTTGTCGTATTGCCTCGTTGTCACCACAACTCGAGGAACTTTTTGCACAACACTTGCATTTGGTTGACATCGGTTTGCCTGTAGCAGAAATACTGCCATACCACTGAAGACGCGCCCTTCTTTGGCACCAAATCGAAGTTCTCGTTAGCACTCATGTTTCTGATGATACACTGAGGTAAAGACAGATTTATTTTAATCTCATACTGTACCACAGACAGAAGGGAAAACTCAGACACGGGGCTATCAAGCTGAAGCATCCGTTTAGAACGTTTTCTCACCACCAAATATGGTAGTGAGAGGAAGTCCAGTCGCAGGTAGTTGGAGATGATGGAACTAGGTGAAACTGGGCCATCATTCTGCTAATTCTCAAAAAATGTTTGTTCCCAAAACTAGAATCTGTTACACAGTGCACAAAGTTTTATAAACTTGACGCTTTGCCAAAGTTATTTTTTGTTATTTAGAAAGAGTGCAAAGTCTAATTGAGTTTGTGCACACGCAAACTTCAGAGGAGAGGCGTTCCCTAACAGAAATACATGCTACAACGCGCCAATAGGATATCGCTAGCTTGTTCTTGGCTTTGCCCACCTACTTGCTTGTTCTGCCCACTATGCTTACTTTGCTCCCACTGTAAACGCCACAGATGAACTATCTTGGGTTAGTTATAAATATCTTTAATTGTACCTGTCTTTGGTAAAGCCCTTTCTCTCCTCACCAGCATCTAACTGCACGCTCTAAGCGGGGACGCTTGTGATTGGCCAGCATGTGCATGCCATGCAGAGTGAGAGCCCACTTGTGATTGGTCAGCATCATCTGTGCATGTAGAGAGTGAATTAATTGAGTCTAGCGCATCTCATTGGAGGTACCGTAGATCTAGTTTTTTTCTATTAACGGGGGGTGTCAAAGAAATTCGATTTTTCTCATGTCAATATCACAATGAATTTGATTAATCGTGCAGCCCTACAAACAAAGCATGAATTGTAGTCTTACTTGTCCATAAACTACTTTTAACATAAGGAGCCAGGTATGTAATTTGGGTGAGCTGTCCCTTTAACTGTGCAGTAGGTAAGTAGAGTGGTGATTTGTGAGTGGGGGGTGAGGTGAGGCTTACCTCCAGTGTGTGTTTGTGTGTGGTCGCTTACCTCCAGGCTGACTGCAGCAGGTTGGGTGGTGGTGGTTTCCTAGGTTCCCTGTGAGAGGCGGCAGTAGCGCTGCAGTAACTCATAGATTCACATCTCTCAGGCATTCCCTCCAGTCCAGTGTGATGACGGACTATTCCCTTCAGTCTTCTCCCACAACCCCCTGGTCGTCTGCAGGCCACAATCTGAATGCCTTACAGTTCAGGGTCCCACCCAAAACACTGTAGGGAAACACAGGTACAGGATATACAGTTTATTACGCAGTTTAGTTTCAGACCACCTTGCCTAGGAAGGAACATGGCTGTGTGTGTGTGCTGTTATGACAACATAACGACAATTCAATTAGCCAATAATCATAATAAGTGAATCACCCTGGCCTCCCACAAACAATGACCTGAAGAACTGCCAAAGTCAATAAGCCCAGGGCCGATTCAGAATCAAACACTTCATGATGGAACGCAGCCTGACAGATTGACAGACAGGTTGCAATAAGTAAATATACTAGCAAAATACAACAAATAATTCCCTAAATAATTCCCACAAAGTTGTTCTACTGAATGTGAATGAATGGTTTATGGGCAATTCCACAGCAACAGAATTACAAACTCAGATTTTTCACTTTAAAATGTAAGCCAAACAAAAAACAAGGACAAGGACTACTTTGAACAATTTACACAGAACATGTCACAAAAACACATTTACTGAAAGAACTGTGCAGATGCAAAGTTTGGTAACAGAATTATGGTAAAATCTCCCTCAGTTTTCTTATGCGACCACGTTTTCCAAAAACGTAAAAAGGTGCACTATGCAGAAATCGCTCTGCCATTTACTGGTTGCAAAGATAAATAGTTTGCCTAAAACAAGCATAGAGAATGTAGAGAATCATTGTACCATCTAAACCGCTGTGAAATACACTGCTAAAAAAAATAAAGGGAACACTTAAACAACAATGTAACTCCAAGTCAATCACACTTCTGTAAAATCAAACTGTCCACTTAGGAAGCAACACTGATTGACAATAAATTTCACATGCTGTTGTGCAAATGGAATAGACAACAGATGGAAATTATAGGCAATTAGCAAGACACCCCCAATAAAGGACTGGTTTTGCAGGTGGTGACCACAGACCACTTCTCAGTTCCTATGCTTCCTGGCTGATGTTTTGGTCACTTTTGAATGCTGGTGGTGCTTTCACTCTAGTGGTAGCATGAGACGGAGTCTACAATCCACACAAGTGGCTCAGGTAGTGCAGCTCATCCAGGATGGCACATCAATGCGAGCTGTGGCAAGAAGGTTTGCTGTGTCTGTCAGCGTAGTGTCCAGAGCATGGAGGCGCTACCAGGAGACAGGCCAGTACATCAGGAGACGTGGAGGAGGCCGTAGGAGGGCAACAACCCAGCAGCAGGACTACCGCCTTTGTGCAAGGAGGAGCACTGCCAGAGCCCTGCAAAATGACCTCCAGCAGGCCACAAATGTGCATGTGTCTGCTCAAACGGTCAGAAACAGAGTGGTATGAGGGCCCGACGTCCACAGGTGGGGGTTGTGCTTACAGCCCAACACCGTGCAGGACGTTTGGCATTTGCCAAAGAACACCAAGATTGGCAAATTTGCCACTGGCGCCCTGTGCTCTTCACAGATGAAAGCAGGTTCACACTGAGCACATGTGACAGACGTGACAGAGTCTGGAGACGCCGTGGAGAACGTTCTGCTGCCTGCAACATCCTCCAGCATGACCGGTTTGGCGGTGGGTCAGTCATGGTGTGGGGTGGCATTTATTTGGGGGGCCGCACAGCCCTCCATGTGCTCGCCAGAGGTAGCCTGACTGCCATTAGGTACCGAGATGAGATCCTCAGACCCCTTGTGAGACCATATGCTGGTGCGGTTGGCCCTGGGTTCCTCCTAATGCAAGACAATGCTAGACCTCATGTGGCTGGAGTGTGTCAGCAGTTCCTGCAAGAGGAAGGCATTGATGCTATGGACTGGCCCGCCCGTTCCCCAGACCTGAATCCAATTGAGCACATCTGGGACATCATGTCTCGCTCCATCCACCAACGCCACGTTACACCACAGACTGTCCAGGAGTTGGTGGATGCTTTAGTCCAGGTGTGGGAGGAGATCCCTCAGGAGACCATCCGTCACCTCATCAGGAGCATGCCCAGGCGTTGTAGGGAGGTCATACAGGCACGTGGAGGCCACACACACTACTGAGCCTCATTTTGACTTGTTTTAAGGACATTACATCAAAGTTGGATCAGCCTGTAGTGTGGTTTTCCACTTTAATTTTGAGGGTGACTCCAAATCCAGACCTCCATGGGTTGATAAATTTGATTTCCATTGATAATTTTTTTGTGATTTTGTTGTCAGCATATTCAACTATGTAAAGAAAAAAGTATTTAATAAGATTATTTCATTCATTCAGATCTAGGATGTGTTATTTTAGTGTTCCCTTTATTTTTTTGAGCAGTGTATATTTTCAATAGCCAAAAAGATTGTATTTTCATCTGTTTGAAGCTGGTAAAAGTAAAAAAAGACTCAAACTAAACTTAAAGGAAAGCATAGAAATAAAGCACATAGAACATATCTACCGCTTCTTAGACTTGTTTTCAATGAGAACTACAGATCTATAACTCAAATGTCTATGTGAATTTGGTCTGGTCGCCCAAAAAGTTATATATTACAGCTTTAAATATCTACTCCACATTAAGATTCAAAGATATCTGCAGAAAGAATGTGCGCTCCTAGTGGCCGGGGACTTTAATGCAGGGAAGCTTAAATCCGTTTTACCTCATTTCTACCAGCGTGTTAAATGTGCAACCACAGAGAAAGAAAAACTCTAGACCACCTTTACTCCACACTCCCTCCATTTGGCAAATCTGACCATAATTCTATCCTCCCGATTCCTGCTTACAATCAATAACTAAAGCAGGAAGCACCAGTGACTCGGTCAATAAAAAAGTGGTCAGATGATGCTAAGCTACAGGACTGTTTTGCTAGCACAGACTGGAATATGTTCCAGGATTCTTTCGATGGCATTGAGGAGTACACCACATCAGTCACTGGCTTCATCAATAAGTGCATCGATGACATCGTCCCCACAGTGACTGTACGTACATACCCCAACCAGAAGCCATGGATTACAGGCAACATCCACACTGAGCTAAAGGGTAGAACTGCCGCTTTCAAGGAGCGGGACTCTAACCCGGAAGCTTATAAAAATCCCGCTATGCCCTCCGACGAACAATCAAACAGGCAAAGCGTCAACACAGGACTAAGATCGAATCATACTACACCGGCTCCGACGCTCGTCGGATGTGGCAGGGCTTGCAAACTATTACAGACTACAAAGGGAAGCACAGCCGCGAGCTGCCCAGTGACACAAACCTACCAGACGTGCTAAATTACTTCTACGCTCGCTTCGAGGCAAGTAACACTGAAACATGCATGAGAGCATCAGCTGTTCCGGATGACTGTGTGATCACGCTCTACGTAGCCGATGTGAGCAAGACCTTTAAACAGGTCAACATTCACAAGGCTGCAGGGCCAGACGGATTACCAGGACGTGTACTCTGAGCATGCGCTGACCAACTGGCAAGCGTCTTCACTGACATTTTCAACCTCTCCCTGACTGAGTCTGTAATATCAACATGTTTCAAGCAGACCACCATAGTCCCTGTACCCAAGAACACCAAGATAACCTGCCTAAATGACTACCGACCCGTAGCACTCACGTCTGTAGCCATGAAGTGCTTTGAAAGGCTGGTCATGGCACACATCAACACCATTATCTCAGAAACCCTAGACCCACTCCAATTTGCATACCGCCCCAACAGATCCAAAGATGATGCAATCTCGATTGCGCTCCACACTGCCCTTTCACACCTGGACAAAAGGAACACCTATGTGAGAATGCTATTAATTGACTACAGCTCAGCGTTCAACACCATAGTGCCCTCAAAGCTCATCACTAAGCTAGGGACCCTGGGACTAAACACCTCCCTCTGCAACTGGATCCTGGACTTCCTGACGGGCCACCCCCAGGTGGTACGGGTAGGTAACAAGACATCCGCCACGCTGATCCTCAACACGGGGGCCCCTCAGGGGTGCGTGCTCAGTCCCCTCCTGTACTCCCTGTTTACTCATGACTGCATGGCCAGGCACGACTCCAACACCATCATTAAGTTTGCCGATGACACAACAGTGGTAGGCCTGATCACCGGTAACGACGAGACAGCCTATAGGGAGGGGGTCAGAGACCTGGCCGTGTGGTGCCAGGACAACAACCTCTCCCTCAACGTGATCAAGACAAAGGAGATGATTGTGGACTACAGGAAAAAGAAGAGGACCGAGCATGCACCCATTCTCAGACGGGCTGTAGTGGAGCAGGTTGAGAGCTTCAAGTTCCTTGGTGTCCACATCACCAACAAACTAACATGGTCCAAACACACCAAGACAGTTGTGAAGAGGGCACAACAAAACCTATTCCCCCTAAGGAGACTGAAAAGATTTGGCATGCGTCCTCAGATCCTGAAAAGGTTCTACAGCTGCACCATCGATAGCATCCTGACTGGTTGCATCACTGCCTGGTATGGCAACTGCTCGGCCTCCTACCGCAAGGCACTACAGAGGGTAGTGCGTTCGGCCCAGTACATCACTGGGGCCAAGCTTCCTGCCATCCAGGACCTCTATACCAGGCGGTGTCAGAGGAAGCCCCTAAAAATTGTCAAAGATTCCAGCCACCCTAGTCATAGACTGTTCTCTCTGCTACCGCACGGCAAGCGGTACCGGAGCACCAAGTCTAGGTCTAAGAGGCTTCTAAACAGCTTCTACCCCCAAGCTATAAGACTCCTGAACATCTAATCAAATTGCTACCCAGACTATTTGCATTCCAGTCCATTGTCTGTGTTCTTTTGCCCATCTTAATCTTTTCTTTTTATTGGCCAGTCTGAGATATGGCTTTTTCTTTGCAACTCTGCCTAGAAGGTCAGCATCCCGGAGTCGCCTCTTCACTGTTGATGTTGAGACTGGTGTTTTGCGGTTACTATTTAATGAAGGTGCCAGTTGAGGACCTGTGAGGCGTCTGTTTCTCAAACTAGACACTAATGTATTTGTCCTCTTGCTCAGTTGTGCACCGGGGCCCCCCACTCCTCTTTCTATTCTGGTTAGAGACAGTTTGCGCTGTTCTGTGAAGGGAGTAGTACACAGCATTGTATGAGATCTTCAGTTTCTTGGCAATTTCTCGCATGGAATAGCCTTCATTTCTCAGAACAAGAATAGACTGACGAGTTTCAGAAGAAAGTTATTTGTTTCTGGCCATTTTGAGCCTGTAATCGAACCCACAATTGCTGATGCTCCAGATACTCAACTAGTCTCAAGAAGGCCAGTTTTATTGCGTCTTTAATCAGCACAACAGTTTTCAGCTGTGCTAACATAATTGCAAAAGGGTTTTCTAATGATCAATTAGCCTTTTAAAATGATAAACTTGGATTAGCAAACACAACGTGCCATTGGAACACAGGACTGATGGTTGCTGATAATGGGCCTCTGTACGCGTATGTAGATATTCCATTAAAAATCAGCCGTTTCCAGCTACAATAGCCATTTACAACGTCTACACTGTATTTCTGATCAATTTGATGTTATTTTAAAATGGACAAAAAAAATGCTTTTCTTTCGAAAACAAGGACATTTCTAAGTGACCCCAAACTTTTGAACGGTAGTGTATATCATTCTCTTCATGGTGATGTATCCTGAATAGGTACACAAAAAGGTAGAAATATGCAATATCCTTTTGCATATTTGGGTGTTATTCTACACACTGGCTATTATTGTAATGAGTTCCACCCCCAAACAAGACTACATTTGGTTGGTCCAGACCAAATCAGAATCAAATCATAGACGTCTATGTTTGGACATCAGTAGAAAACAGTAGATATATTCAGTAAAGTACAGTACATTATACTGTACTCTAGTGTGCTCTACTGTACTGAACTCTACAGTACTCTAATTTTCTTTACTTCACTGTACTGTTCTCTGTGTTGTACTTTTCTCTACTGTGCTCACACAATGCCAGTGGCAGGGAGGACAGCAGCAGGTGACCCAACTCTGGTTTGTGACTACTATGATTTCCCATTGTTGCCAATTCAATTGCAGTAATTCCGTTTCAGATTTGGTAACAGATTCACCTAATAATTCATAAACCTATATCAGTAAAAACACTAATTGGTAGGTCTACCTTTAATTGTCACCTCTGAACGTTCATTATCCTCCCTCCTCATGAGGGAAAGAAATGTGAAAACAATCTTAAAGATGTGGGTTTTTGGTAACGGAATTACAAGGCACAAGGCAATGTTTCTTAAAAACTTAGAGAAGGCAACTAATTTCTCCAAAACTAAATATACGTGTTGATATTAGTTGGCAGGGGTCTTTTACTTCAACATTGTGTTTTTATGTATTTCTAATACCTTTTAAGACTTTTTCTGGTAGTTGTCTAAGACCCCTTTTCTATCAGTTTGACCAGAAATCAAAGCATTTGCTTTTGACAAATTTTTGGGGTGGAAAATTGCAGAAAAATGTATATATGCCTTAATTTCTAAAAAAAATAGACCCTTAGCTTTCATTTGACACTCCTATGAACTTCCCATGTTGGTGCTCATGGGACCTTTGATGGAAATGCCCTTATGCAATGCAAGCCAAACCTGGCACTGTCTTCTAACAAAAAGAGACAGGAAAAACAACCAGATGCCTTTACATGGTTTCCAATTTTAGTCATTTAGCAGACGCTCTTTTCCAGAGCAACTTACAGTTAGTGGATGCATACATGTATTTTATTTTTTCCCCATACTGGCCCCCCGTGGGAAACGAACCCACATCCCTGCCGGCCAAACCCTCCCCTACCTTGGACCAATTGTGCGCCGCCCATGGGTCTCCCGGTCACGGCCGGCTGCGACAGAGCCTGGACTCTAACCAGGATATCTAGTGGCACAGCTAGCACTGCGATGCAGTGCCTTAGACCACTGCGCCACAATTTTGTGTTTTTGTGGTTTACCCACCTTCGTTCCCATTCGTATTGAAATCCCTTAAGCTTAATTTCTAAGACAATCCAATATGAATCAAATGGAGAGAAATCCAAAAAATAACCCACCATCACTGATCTGGAACAAAAGTCAACCACAGTTGGTCAAAACAACAAAGACAAATTATTCAAATTGCTTCAACTTCCAAGTCAGAGATCAAACCAAAATGACAGTCTAATATTCAGTTGCAGTCGTAGATGACTGAAAAACACAGCAGTCTAAATAATAATAATATGCCATTAGGCAGACGTTTTTATCCAAAGCGACTTACAGTCATGTGCGCATACATTTTTACGTATGGGTGGTCCCGGGGATCGAACCCACTAACCTGGCGTTACAAGCGCCATGCTCTACCAATTGAGCTACAGAGGACCACATTTAGACTGGCCTTGTAGTAAACTCTGTAGCTTTGTAAAGACAAAGCAAAAGAATTGAATCCAGTCCAAATGCTCATACAGTATAAATGAACTGAAGGCATGGGCACAGTAACATTACAGTACATAGACCTAGCTTCAGTTCAAACTGAGCCAACACTGAAATGGAAACATGCTCCCTCTTTAAGGCTGCGTCCCAAATGGCACCCTATCTACTCCCTATTAGTGCGCTACTTTTGACCAGGGCCCATATGGCACAGGGAATAGGGATGCCATTTGGGACGCAGATATTAGCCCTTCCCCCATTCTAATTTGCTGGCTGGGAAAAAACAAGCACCCAGTTTGTTTTCAAAGAGATATGTCAGCCATGAAGACCAGATAAGCCTGAACAAAAGCTGCTTTGGGAACAGTGGAACAGTGACCAGCCAGGGGACTGAGGGGAGGAAGGGACAGAGGGGAGGGGAAGCCTGCTCTGCTTACCATCCACTTGGCTAGCTAAAACACAAGACCATCAGTCACTGAGGGACATGCTTGCACCTCTTGTACACAATGATGATTAAGACTACTGGCCTCTCATTCCTTTATTTCAGTATAATTTTTTAGCCCAGCACCAGTATTCTCAGCACCAATGTGCATATCAAATCAAATCACCCTCATTTTCTTCAGAGACTACTGTCCCTGCCAGTGTGGCTGGATAAGGGTGGAAACAGAGTTAAATTCCTAAATGTTTGGTTACATTCGAGGGTCAGTACTGGACATGTGATCCTGCATGCTTGCACAATTTAATCTGTTGAGAACTCTGATAAAGAACTGATGTAGCCTAGCAAGCCTCCACATTTGCGTTCAATAAACATGTTCAGCTAGCATGTTAAATCAATAACATCCAAATATTTACAAATGTGTGATAGATACGAGGCAGGCTGAGGAGACACCACTTTCAAGTTACTATTGGCCAGTGTCTAATCAATCGTAAGCAGAGAGTTCAGACTATATAGACAAGAGGGAAAACAGAACACTGGTCCATTCAATGTTTCTCGGCACATCCCAGCACAGAGAGGGGTGTGAGCTGGACAATTTCCCTCCTGATACAGAAGGAAAAGTGCAATAAAACAAAAGTCTCTGTTGTCTGAGCAAAACATGGACAACAAACGAGGCTACTTCCACAGCGTGTTCCAGCAATGTCTGCTAGAAAATGCATCTGTACAGTGCAGGGAAGCATGGCTCTCGACCTCCGCCTCTCCCGAGTCCGTACAGGAGTTGTAGCGATGGGAAAAGACTAACTACCAATTGGATATCACGAAACTGGGGAGAAAAGGGGGTAAAAAATACCCACAAAATAAAATACTAACAAAATTCTGGTGATAAGGAGACTGGGAGTAGGACTTTAAAGATCCATCAATCTTTTTTACTTTTACTGTTGAAAAGCGATATCCCATGTCTAAATACAGTGAAGTACACACACTAAGGAGAAAACTATACATTTTAAGCAAACTAGTGTTTAGACAACTGCAAACTTTGAGTAGGGCATTCAAGGAGTTGGTCTGATTGGATGTCGTGATGTCATCGGAAAGGCCCGCCCCCACCACTTGTGCCATGTCATGAATTACCCGAACCACCTATTTTGATGTGCCTTTTGTTAAGTAAATCAGGTGTTAAATGAGGTGAGAGAGAGACTGGAGTGCCACTAAGTTCATCACCTCCCATTAAACTGTGATTAGCTTAAAATGACAGATGTTTTTGAGGAAGTAAACGACTGCGGCTTGTGAGGTGCTAAAGGTCATTGCACATGACATGATTATACTCTTGTTAGTCTTGCAAATACACTTTTAGCCCAAACTTTGGACTTAGGACAGGCCTGTGATTAACAAGTCAATTGTCTGCAAGATGAGCTGATGGATTCAAAAGGCTCTGTTTTTGCCATGTGGGAAGTGGGCTGTTCAAAGTGTTACAGCAGTGTTTTGCTCATTTATGCACAGTGTAGTTACACGGTTTTCCTACGGTGCAGTACCCACAATGTGTTGGATGATGAAGACCAATGAGCTATTTGGCAAAAAGCTTCTTCGAGAAAAAAATTCATGAGTTGTGATTGCTGTATAATAAATGCCTAAGTCGCGCTTCTGTTGAGCATTGTTCTTGCTATGTATTCATATGGTTGTACTCAACTAACTAGCTCTCCAAAGTGCTTATATTCAATGTTAGGCTTTTCCTAATTTTGTCGGTTGTGGTTTGTGACGAAGATGTACTAGGCTAAGTAAATCAAATCAGATTTTTTATTGGTCACATACATATTTAGCAGATCTTATTGCAGGTGTAGCGAAATGCTTGTAAATCAGGCGTTAAATGAGGTGAAAAGGAGACTGGAGTAGGACTTTAAGATACATCTGTTTTTCCAGCAGCTACTGAACATGAGAAAGACTTAACCATCAGTGACCGTATTCACAAAGCTTCTCAGAATAGGAGTGCTTATCTAAGATCAGTTTTGCCTTTTAAATCATAATGAATAAGATATGATCCTTAAATTAGCACTTCTACTCTAAGCCGCTTTCTGGGTGAGGGCCCTTAATAACAGAACTTAATAACACTGCACTATGCTTAAAATGCTCAATCAAAATATAAATTGCACTGATACAGAATTTACAGCCCAGAATAAATTACACTGGAACTAGGCCTATTGTCATTTCACTGAGCAAGACAGCCTTTTCTATTTGAGAGAAAGACTAACTTACATGGTTCCTGAAGAGGTGTTCTCTCTTTAGCTAGAGTCCTTGCAACGCAACGTTTCTGTTGCCCATTGTGGCCTGCCTGCAGCACAGCACCAGTGTAGACTAGAGTATGTGGGTGTATGCATGCATGGGAGTTAAACTAAAAGCTAGTAAAGTGCTAACTTAAATTCTTCCCAACCTTCCCCGTACAGCACTGCAGTCGCTCTGGATAAGAGCGTCTGCTAAATGACCAATTATTATTATTATTATATTATTATTATTATTATTATTATTATTAAGACTGGACGGACAAAGAGAAACAGACACCTTGTGAAAGCTTCACCTAAACAGCTGTCATTGGCCCCAGCATCTCCACTTACAGACACGTGTGTGGCTGTCAAGGAGGAAATAAAGCATTGCGATGAGCCAATGGGCTGCTGGAACTCACTTATGTCTATATACGGCAGCCAGATAATCAATAGTATTGTAGAGAGAGCGGGTCTCCTCTCCACTGACTGCTGATTATGTTGGGTAGGTGTCAGATTCTCTCCTGCTACTCCACACAACATGTGCCCCCGCGTACACAAATAGGCCTACACACTCTACAAATACACAAACAAACACCCTACTGAGCCAAGCCAACACTCCAGTCCCATGACTGGGACAAGACGAAAGGGAAAAAAGGACACCCTGAATGACACTGAAGCCCACAGAGAAGAGCAGAATCTCCAATGTCAGCAGCAGCTCAGACTGGCCACATTCTGATGCTGCTGCAGCATGTCCCTATGGACACAGGGAGACACAAAGGATACTACAAGCTCCACTCTGTTGAGCTACGTGAATACGTGCACATGGATGTAGGCTTGAGCGGTATACTGGGGTATTTGGAAAAAGCCACGAGATGGTTTTTCAATACAGTCCAAAGTATTTATTTGAAGTTTTTCCCAATATATTTGAATATTTGTAGCTACTTTAAATACCTGCAGTCAACTTGTGCAATACGTTAGGAGATAAAGCAGATTGTGTTCATTTCACCGGTCACATTATTTTACATTATGAAGCTTACCTTAGTGGCAGCCTGGCTAGCTGGCTAAAAACATAGCAAGCTAGCTAGCCTTTTTAGCTTCCCACATCTCCATGTGAAATAAATCGGATTTATTAAAAAAAAAATATGCCCTGGCAAATATACTTATACTTGCAGATGTAACCTAAAACATTTTCCTTGTTTGATATGCTGCTTGTGTATTAATTCCCATAGCAGCTAAAAATAAAACATGTTTTGGTCACGGAGAAAACGTCACATGGCTACCATTTCACAATAGCCTGTAATCACTGGATATTACTTCTAAACAAAATAACTTTGGGGGTTTTCTTGTCGTCTTCTCATTTGTGGTGAAAGCAAAAGAAGAGTCTCTGGTCTTCCCTTGCTAGCAAATCTCCAAGTGAAATAATCAGATTTATAAATAAATAAATATTCTTATACTCGTCAGTGTAAACTACAACATTATCATAATTTAATATGATGTGTCAATGTATTCGCTCCCATATCAGATAAAAATAGAAAATCATTTTTCAGAGAAAAAAAAAAGCACATGGCTATCTGTTTTAGCTTAAAGTAATGTTATCACCTCAAAACAAAATACATTTGGGGGGGATTCTATAAGGCTACAATGTTTGGTTTATTTTTTGAACAGTCACTGAGATTATACTTGGTTATCAATACAAAATAGGCTACTTCGATGGATAGTTTATATAGCCTATAGATCCGATTAAGGAACCAAGTGACAACACTGCCCCCACAGCAGCGGAAGGAATGATACATTTGTTCTCAATCTCCAGGTAGAAGAAAACTGCGTAGAATGCCTTAGCGTATTCTTTTGTGGAAAAAAACGACATTGCGCTATGCTCTGTCAGCCTCGACTACGTATCCTCTGTAGATGCCTTAAGGGGACTTTTCTGACCAGGATCCCATTGACAACCCATCTAGCCAAATCTAAAACTGACCCTTACATTAGGCTAACCCTAAACTTAACCAAACCTAACCCAATTTTAACAAATTTGGAAATTAAATATTGGTTTGCATGTCAGCCACATAGCCTTTCCCATAAATGATAAATGCATGGCTGCCCTCTCCTTTCATAAGGCACTTCCTTTACCTGAACCTACTGGGGTTTTTCCATACAAATACAATAGCACTTTAAACACCCAGGAAGAGGGGTGCGGCTGCCTGACTGCAATTCTTATACAAAGCTATTTTCATACCCAAGCACTTGTGGACGAGTGCTAAAATTGCTATAGAGTCCAGCTGCTGAAATACCTTTTGAGGCGGTTTTCTAATCTAGTGGTGTACAGGACGGTACATCCAAAACTCTAAAACATCTAGCCCAACTATAAATCAGAAAGCGACCAGAGAGAACAAAGCTTTAGCTTAATATATTTTGGACCACGCTAACAAATCAGTACTTTCCTGCTCTTAGTATCAACCTATCATAACCAAAACACCTTGTAAAGAAAGAAGTTCAAACAACGCATTTCACTGCTCGTGACTCCATTGACTAGAGCATCCTGACCACTGACTGACTATTAACAGTTGTGCAATAGCCTGGGTAGAACACATAACAGATTAAGTACAGAGACATCCATCCACTAACTCAGTAACAAGTGCTGTCCTGTTGGAACAGTAACATGGCACATAAGACCATTGATTTGGAGGTGATCTCTCATAGCAACATGAGTATGTCATAGCATACAGTCTCAACACTTCAGCTGGCAACAACCCAGTTAACCCATTGTTGATCAGTAGCTACATGCTAGCTGGGGCCTGGGCCAATAAAGCTATTAGCTCGGTAAGGTCAATCTAAAATAGGGAAATATTAGGCAAGTCAACACAGAATTTGACTATTGTAAATCAGATCTCTCCTTCAAAAGTTCAAACAAAAATATTCATATTTTTTATGATTAGGCTATTTAACATACAGTAGATTTCTAATGTCAATGCTCTAGTTACACATGCAGCCTATCAATAACACCATTGCAGGCATACATAGGCCTACACAAACAGAGGACCTCTTCCCTAACAGGGCTGGTCTTGAATTCCACACATCAACTAAGAAGTTCACACCTATTCAGTAATTACTTTAAGGAGACCTGTGAAGAGCGCATGATGAGTAGCTAGTTTTCCACAGCCAAAAGTTTGTGTATTCCCTCCTTTGCCAAGCACAAGGTTTCAGCTCTGACATCATACCACCAGACCAGGAATGGCAACAAAATGCAACAGCCTCTGCTATCTCACCCTCCCCATTGGATAGAGACTCATAAGGGGAATGGGAAACAACACATGCTGCTGAGGTGCAGGCAGAGGATACTGACATGAGTTGCGTTACGTCAAGACTGGGCAACTATCTTTTTTTCCACAGAGAAACTGGGAAGGCTTTCAACACACCTTATACAAACAACGACCATCCCAGTTCTTTTTGGTTTAGCGAATTCGTTCCTATCTGGCCCTTTCAGACAGTGGCACACTTAATTCATTCACAGTTCTATGCTACAGCCTTTCTTGTATTACAGTAATCTGGATGCCCACCATACAATTGGTCTGTCTGTATGTCCCAAAACACAGGCATTCTCTGCCATGTCTTTGTGGCAATTGTGTAGCCTAACATTAAAGCAGCATGCCTCCAACTTCAACATTGACCCAAATGAATCAGTGTGAAAAAGACCAATGCTGGAATGCACTGAGGGACAATGAGCAAGTAGGAAACGTGCATTCATAGCACAAGGCATGTATTAAAGTATTAAACAGGCCATTCTGAATATAACATGTAAAAAGGACAAGCAAGGCGACAATTCATACAGCAAAAGACAACCTATCATTTCTACTACAAAATGTGGCTTTCAATTGTTGCTTACAATTAGTATGGCCATGAAGTAGAAAACAAACACCTCAGCTTTTCTCAAGTTCTCAAGGGTGAATTATTGGGGCTCAGGCAGGTGGAAGGCTGAGCGCAAAGACAAGCCAACGCAGAGCGAGAGAAAGAAAGCAGTGGGAACAGAACAGGACAGGATTAAAAGCCACGTATCTAAAACACAAAGGCTTGTCACAACCTGTTGCACTCGCAAGGTCTGGCCCTCCTCACCCGCTCCAATCAACACTGTGTTGAACACAGGGCTCTAAATGTTAAATTATTAGTAGCACTGGTGCTCCCAATTTAAAAAAAAGATAGGAGCACCACATAAAATGTAGCAGCACCAGAAAATACGATTTTTTTTATTTTTTTTATTGAGATACAGCCTTTATTAGGCCTATGCATTCTAGCTACTTTTGAAGCACATGTTGTGCCCTAGAAACTATTATGTAACTCTGTAAAGACATTTGTTTATTATAAAAGCTAAAATGTCAATACAAATAACAGTCATTGAAATTACAAAGTAATTTGTGGAATATTAGGGTTTTGCAATGTGTAAAAACAAAGTTTCCTATTGAGATGCATTACATTGAAAATTGTACACTGTCTCTTTAAGAACGTCAAGTTTGTGTGTGAAGACATGGACATCTGTCATTCATTCATTCATTACTATGATATTGATCTCACGAAGAAGCTATACCTTTACCATTCTTTTGGTGCCCCCAAATGTTTGGACTGGTAAAGTTACCAGGTTGTGAGCAAGCTAGCTAATGTGGTAACATGAGGTGTTAACGGCCCGCGACATGGTTTATGAATGTAAAATGCGGCATGCCAATGGAGATGCACCCAGCTGCAGCGCCAATGTGCAATAGAAGGAAACAAACGTAGCGCCGGTAACGGTTTGGGCTAAGAGACAAGCCGTTTTCTCTGTAGTAATGATGCAACCACCACAGTCACAAATATGTGTCTTAGAGACTATTTGCACTGACTCTCCACACATTCAACCCTCACACAAAACCACCCACCCACACTCCCAACCAAACCACCCACAGCTGGTGTTCTACTATATACTATTTATTCAACTGACCAAGACACTACCCACTTCATATTTGTAAATACAGTCATACTTATAGCACATTCATTATCCATTCTGTATATCCTATTGTGTACATACCAGACATACTACCTCTTATTTTACTTTTTTTTTTTTTATTTGACTTTACTATTGTTATATTGATATTGATTATTGTACTGCAATGCTTAGGTAGCTAGCGCACAAGCATTTTGCTGCATCTTTTATACCTGCTGTAATCTGTACGTGACAAATAAAATGTTATTTGATTACAACAAGTATATGGCAGATTTTTTTTCTAGGTGCACTGGTGCTCCTAAATAAAAAATTCCAAGTCGCACAGCAAAATATTTAGGAGCATATGCAATCAAAATGGCCACACTTTAGAGCCCTGGTTGAACACGTCTTTCTCCTGCCACGCAAGTCTTAATAGAGTGGACAAAGATGTTTTTGACATTGAGCTGTCCAGTTGTCAGGGTGCCTTGGTGGGACGGAGAGGCTAATTCACCCCAACAGGTGGTAAAGGAATTCAGACAACTGCACTTGACTACACTAAAAGGGGTTCTAATCATTTGTTCATAAAAAAGGTAGGTTGCATGGCCTGGGCTTGATGAAAAGAGATTCACCCAACGTGCACACAAACGTCTATGTAAGCCATCTACATGGCAACTGTTGCTCAATGCCAAAAAAAAATATATATATATATATATATATATATGGATACAAGCCATGAACATTTCCATCGATCTTTATTGACAACGCTGAAGCTGAGTGCTTGTTTTCATGATGTATTGTAGAGTACAGGGTTCAACGTAAACTTTTTTTCTCACTGTCCCGAACAGAATCCCTACTGGCCCGGCCATTGGATTCATACAGGGCCTGTTGGCATGTTTTCTCTCTATATTCAGCTAGTAATAGGTTACATTTGGTTATTATGGTAAGTATTAAAAAGCTGTTTAATATCAATTAACAACGTGAGACATCACTCTATTCTTTAGAATTGCTTTGTATTAATTGCATACATTTTTGATTGTATAATAGCCGATCATTTTAAAGATTACATTTTTTATACATCTTAAAATAGGACGTTGCCCCAAGACAGCTGCTTCTCAAAAGAGATATTGATCTGGGTATAGTAGGCTATCCAAGATTAACGCTAGGCATCTTATTGTAGCTTTCTTTTTACATACTATCAACAGTAGCCAGCCTATGGCTAGTATGTTCACTATATAAAGATTTACTTTTGGAAATCACTTTCCCTAAAATAAATAAGCTCAACGTGTGGGTTGAGCGGTTCTTTTTGCTCTGGACAGCTGGCGTGTGAACACATCAACTTATTATGTACAGCTGGAGAAGTTCTGACTCCCGGGGAGCGTGGTTGTGCTTGAACCACCAAACATATCGATCAAACACAAATAGGATTACTTTTCCGTGTCTTGTCTTCAATGGTTTTCAATGGCAGAATGCGACAGAGCAGGTAAATGTTCAACTGGAATGCAAAATTCGCTGAGAAGTTACTGGCCTGTTGGGTCAGTGACTGACAAGCTCCACTGGCCCAACACGTTTTTACTGGCCTCGGGCCAGCGGGCCATTGTTAATGTCAGATCCTGGAGTCAAACGATTTCTCCCAGTTAAGCAAGACTTAAAGCATCATTGCACAATTTGGGCCTAGGCCTACACGTGAGATTATTGTTAGACAGTTAAGGGGTTCTGATGGATTAACTAACAGAGAGAAAACACACCAGACCGACAAATGATTAAATGCAGAGGGTGACCATCCCATCGCCTCTGACCACAGAACATTGGCCGCCATTTTATGGGAATTTCCCGACGATTCTACATGTTGAATCAGTATTGTTTGTCGACACCAAGCAGGTGATCTACTTCGCTCAGCCGACGATCGTCATGGTGGAGTGTACTATCAATAAGGTCTTACAGTAGTTGGGAGGTGTTACGGAGTTGTTCAATATTAAAATCATTGGAGACAACACCCGCCCTGAAACATCTGCTTCAGTTCCATGGGAGTGCCAAAACCTTCTCCGACTGTACAATTACATCAACCACTCAATACCATAAGGGAGATCAGGCACCTAGCCTAGTGCATCATCAGCACAAACCACAACCAACAAAATGAGGAACAGCCTAACATTGATTAGAAACACTTAGGAGAACTAGTAAGTTGAGCAGAGTGCCACCATATGAAGACGTAGCAAGAAAAAGACTAAACAGAATTGTGACTTAGGCATTTTATTATACAACAATCACAACTCATGATATTGTTCAAGAAAAATCCCATGGCAAAAACAGACCCTTGGAATCCATCAGCTACTCTCACAGACAATTTACTTGTTAATCACTGGCCAGGTCTAAGTACAAAGTTTGGGCTAAACGTGTATTTGCAAGACAAGAGTATAGGCATGCTGTGTGCAATAACCTTTAGCACCTCACAACAAGCAGCAGTTTACTTCCTCAAAAACATCTGTCATTTTAAGCCACTCACAGTTTAATGAGAAGTGATTAACTTCATGTTGCACTCCAGTCTCCTTCTCACCTCATTTAACACCTGATTTACCTAACAGAAGACATCTCAATAGGTGGTCCAGGCATGTCAACATAGCACAAGTGCCTCAAGCAAGGGGGAGGCCGATGACATCACGGATTCCCTTCAGACCAACTCCTTGAAGTTTGCAGTTGTGTCTAAAAACACTATTTGCTCAAAACATATTTTTTTTGTCTTTGTGTGTACTTGTGCCGTATTTATACTCTGAATATCGCTTTTCAACAGTAAAAGTTCAAAATCACTGGATGAGGTCTTTATAAGCACAACCAAAATCAAGTTCCTTCACTCCTATTAAGATGGGACATTAAAAGGTAGTCAGTGATATGACATAGCAGCTCAAAGTAAACAACAGTGAGACAATTTCAGCAAAAACTAGCAAGGTTAAACTTCTGCGGGTTTAGTCCCGTGGCTACCACATTGTAAGAGCGTGATGCGAACCCATGCACAGATACCAAATGTGAGTGTTTGAGGGAAGTCTTGCTCACTGCAATATCTGCAGTGCTGCTCCTGCAACATAATTTAGCTGACCTCCTTTAAAGATGCTCATCAGTTAGGCTAACACACTCAGGGGGGTTCTATTACATTTACATTTTAGTCATTTAGCAGACGCTCTTATCCAGAGCGACTTACATGAGCAATTAGGGTTAAGTGCCTTGCTTAAGGGCACATCGACAGATTTTTCACCTAGTCGGCTCGGGGATTAGAACCAGCGACCTTTCGGTTACTGGCACAACGCTCTTACCCACTAAGCTACCTGCCGCCCATGGCTATCTACAATCAAGATGGAAATAATCAAAGACAAAAGTAAGGAGAGGTTGTTTTACACTTTGGACAAAGCTGAGAGTTCTCTTCAAATCAGTAAAGACAAGGCTTAAAATAACAATAATGTTTTGTAAATGCACAGCTAAGTGTTGAATGCAACTATTCTGTATCAGGGCTAAGGGATGTGCATGGAGGTTTATGGGACGGTGTATGTGTGTCTGGTCAAGGAAATGGACTGCTCCAAGTCCCATCCATCTCTGACTTTCTCAGTGTATGCATCTAGTTTATAGTTCATCCAAAGGGCAGGCAATAATTTACCAGTCTACATATCAGAGCACCTAATCATTGGATTATCCATGTTAATAAATTCATAATTAGGAAGGTTGCTAACTGTTAGCGAAACAACAGTCAACACCGCCACACACAACTATTCATACACAACGCAGCCACTTAGCTAAGATAGATAGCTTTTAGATAAGTGACAATGTATTCACACATTGCACCATTTAGGTTTAGTAACGTTAACGAACAAGCGTGTTGTTATCGTGTCAATTGGATAATTCTTGTGAGCTTAGTTAGCTAGTTTGCTAAACTATTGTGAAAAAAGTTGCCAGTGACAACGTCATTGTTACCTATAGTTAATTTATAGCTTTAAAGTAGCTCGTTACATTTCAGCCAAACGAGATTGTAACGTTGATCAACGTTTGTTCGACTTGAAAAGGCCTTATCCACCCATGCAGCTAACTTTACAGGAACGCAACATCATACAGTCAAGGTAGCAGTTATGTGGAGTTAACGTTAATGCTAGATGCACGCTAGGTCCATAACGTTAGCTAGCTAGTTAACGTTGGTTAACTTTGTGTGGCTAAATATTTAGCTAACCAATTACCTTATCAGATTCAAATGAAATGCAGAGCAGTCTAAGCGAGTGCTTAAACGGACTCTGGGTCCATCTCCACTCCACCCACCTCGACTTTCCAGGCAAGTTAACGTTATTAGTTAGCTAACGTTAGCATTGCTAATGGCTAGTTAGTTACACAACTTTATTTTTTTAAACTTGTGTGCTGGGTTGGCAGAATGTCAACTTAGTTTAACAATATTAACTAGAACGTGTTAATTTAAATCATGTAGCTAGCTAGCTACCTAACCTAGCTATACACACACATAGAGGAATACCAAAGCAAAGGCAAACGTTTAAGCTGACCTGTACTGCTGCGAAAACTCGGAAATGATGAGGTCTCCAATCCCCTTGCCGGGAAAAGCAGCGCCGTGTTCGCTGTTCAGCAGAGTCCTTACAAGAAATTATAACCGTATCTATAATGATACGGTCTTCATAACTATCATATTAGGAGTAAAATCGTTGTCATTTCGGCCGTATTTGGTGCTACGCTGTTGCTAACATTCCCACACTACTAGCTAGTCGTTTTTGCAAAAGCTATTCGCGAGCGAGCGACGTCCCCCTGCTTTGATATAGCGCTCAGCGTTCTGACGTGCTTGCTTCTTCAACAATGATGAACGCGTCCGCAAAACTATCATGCACGCGCAAAAATAGCCTCAAAGAACATACTGTACTCCATGAATTGAACTAATATTGATCATTTTTATAGGTCATTTTCATTTTCGGAATAGGCCTACTTGTGGAAACAAATAGAAAAAGGACAATATTAAATGTTTAAAATAGATTAAAGCGTTATTAGGTGAACCAGTGCCTATGACTTTGGGGTGGCCACAATTATAGGAAACGCCACATCATAGCCTATAAGAGTTCTGAAATCCCTATTACAAGCCATACCATAAAGCAGGTGCAAAAGCGATGTGAGAACAATTCAAAGTTCCAACCTTTATGAAGTTCACAGCAGTTTATACGTAGACATAGAATAGTCATTGAATAATTAATCTCTCCTGTCTTCAGTTTCCATCGAGATTCAGTCCGTAGTCGGTTTCCATCATTAAAAATGAATCATTGACCTGACTTCAGGATACTACGGTGTCTTTCGTTGTGTCCCAAATGACACCCTATTACCTTTTTGTGCACTACTTTTGACCAGGACTTACAGTATAGGACTCTGATTAAAATAAGTGCCCTATATAGGGAATAAGGTGCCATTTGGAACATGTCTCTTGTTTCCCACCATAGGCCACAACACAGAGAATAGTGTCAGTCGGGTAAGCATGTGCCAGCCTCTTTTGGTAGCCTACTGTAGAGAGAAATGTGATCTCTGTCAGTTTTTTTGTTTTGTTTCCCTCCCATAGCTTTAAACCATCTTCATAGTTTATCATTGAATCATATACCAGAGGTAAGGTGCTGACTGTTATCTTAAAGACATACAAGCTTTGAACTCTTTTAAGAGACAGGCTTCCTGTGTTGGTGACCCATATTCATAGATCTGTGTTTTTGCTAGTGCCTACATAAAGTAAGCCTTATATATATTTAACTTGTGTTGTATCTCAACCAAGTACCTCAAAGTAAACAGTACCATGGAGCTCAGTGTATTATTGTACACTACAGTATTGTAAACATGTGCGCTACATCTGGCTGGCCACACCTGACCTTTCCCCATGGCCCCTCTGTCTGTCCCTGTCTACCTGACACACACACACACACACAAACGCTCTCTTAGAAAAAAAAGAGTTCCAAAAGGCTTCTTCGGCTGTCCCCATAGGAGAACCCTTTTTGGTTCCAGGTAGAACCAGTTTTGGTTCCAGTGTTCTACATGGAACCCAGAAGAGCTCTACCTGGAACCAAAAAGGGTTCTTCAAAGTGTTCTCCAATGGGGACATCCGGAAAAAAACTTTGTTGGTTCTTTTTTCTAAGAGTGTGTACACACGTACGCAGACCTTCCTATCTGCCCTGTCTACCTGACACACTACTATCAGTTATTGTTGGGGAAGTAATTATCAGGAGACATGGTCTGGCTGGTAGATTATGGACAACAGCCAGAGGCATGCCAGAAGCGGGGACGGGCTGGGGCGGGGGGAAATGTCCCTGGATGTTTCTCATGTATCTACATGCATCTTGTCAGTCTCATCTTGTGAGCTTAACAGTGCGAGGGGCTCATTGCTGTGGGTTGGTGGAGGACAGCGACGGCTGTAAATGTAATAACAAGTTTGTGAACATGGATTGAGAGAGGGCGGTTATGTGAGAGTAACTGTAACTGTATGAGTTTGTTTTACGAGTTCTTCCACATTGTGACGTAACTTATTGCTTAAGACGGACATAATGGAGAAAAACACAGTTGATGATAGACACCAGCAGCATAAGCTCTAAAATAGCAGTTCACTTCTTGTAAAGGGACTTCAAACGATTTAATCAGAGAGAAATCAAATATAAATATAAATCAAATTATAGTATTTATCTCTGTGGTGTAAGTCTCCTCATAGTCCTCATATTTTGTTTAGTGGCTACTAGTGAAAAGATTCCGTGTTGATTCAGTCAATGTGGTCTTTGTGTAAATAAAGTCACATTTGCTTCATTTGAGATATGATTGTCAACAGTAATATCACTCATAGACATTGACACTCTCCTCCCTGAATAAACATGTTAAGTGCTGATGGCTGGTAATGGAAATAAGATAATCATTGCTTATGGAAACACTATAGAAAGATGGTGCATGACATCATGACATTACCAAAAAGCGAACTCTCTCATGAGCTTTGAAAGTATGTTTACAGGATTTTACTGACAGTCCTTCATTCACTAATGCAAAGTAATAATAGCCTATATGTTAAGTGGTAATAGACCTTAGTGTTCTCAAATGTATCTACTACTGGGTGGTATAGGTAGCCTAGGTAATGTTTGTTTTGCCACAGCCTATCCAAATACTAGGCTTGTTGTGGTTCTCAAACATTCAACAGTCTCAACTGTGCCACCTAGTGGGAAAGGTTATACAACAATAACAATCGCTCAAAACACATACTGTACATCGCCCTGTATCTGGAGGAAGAGAAATCATTCAATGAAAAAATATGTTTGAGTCTAACATTGGATTTTTATTGGATATCGTTTGTTTTTTACTGTATGGATCCCTTGCTTACTTATTAATATGCAAAAGGATTACATTAAAATGTATGTACCTATCCAGGCTTAAAACCGATGAATTTGTAAATTAAAAGTTGTTGATGTTTTGTCCTTTATCAAAAGACTAAGAAAATATATTTTTCCACTTGAGTATTTCCACACAGAGAATATACCGGCTTAGTAGAAGTACAGAATATGATGGTAGTCCTACTGGGTTAAAGCTTGAGATTCAAGCTACTATATGTTTCTGTTGAAAGCCAATGATGGAAGGTCACTGGAACCATAAAAATAGAACCTGAGGGACTTTGGCTATTCTGGTCATTCTATTTCTTTGGCTGGAACCAACCCTGCTAGATCTTAGAGTTTGTCAATCTCCACAGACGTGAGGGTGACATCATTATAGATGCCCAGGTGTTTGATGGAGTGGAGGTCACGGATTTGGTGTTTGAACTCCAGGATGTGTGAGCTGTTCACTGCCATCTTGAACTCACTGTTAGTGCACATGATCTTCATCTGGAGAAACACAGGACCACAAACTAATTATTATGCAAAATCAAAGACTGTGTTGATAAGATATGACTGAAATGTAAATTTATATTAATATATTCATTGTAAAACATGATCTATTGATCATGAATAACATTTTAATATGTTATAAATTATTTTTAATCATCATAAAAATCATACAACTGAAAATATCTTCAGATGAATACAGGAGTGTCTATGTATGTGTCCCAAATTGCAACCTATTCCTTATTTAGTGCACTACTTTTGACCAAAGCATGTTCTGTTCAAAAGTAGTGCACTATATAGGGGGGTGCCATTTGGGACACAGTCTAATTCTCAATGGACCCCGGCCATCATGGTTTTAAAACTGATTGGTTGACATGAAGTAAACCGGAAGATAGATTCCTCACCTCAAAGGGTTGGCCCTGAGTGAAGGGGAAGTGTTTGTGCTCTCTCTCCTCTTTTCCCCATTTATTGCCTATCTGACTGTTCAACACAATTGTTTTCTTTCCCTGGTCATTAAAGCGTGGGTTGATGTGCATGGCAATGTCATTTCCTTTGGTCAGATTGATGGTGAACCTACAGGGAGATACATAACAGTGTTCATGCCAACTCCTTGTCACTCATTTTCTTTTCAAACAATTTGTTTGGCTTGACAATGAGCAATGCAGTTTCAAGAGCACAAACATATTTGGGACCAAGCTAATAACATGGTGGTAAACCTTGGATTTTGTGATGTTTACGTCATCAATGCATTTATTTAGTAGTGTCGATTACAAGTCATTATGTTTTGTGATGAATGTGTGTGTGTTCTATGAGCCATATGCTCAACAGCACTCAGAGATGTTTTCCATGGTGATGTGTGAGCTCTTTGAGATTGTGGCCATAGTTACTGTAGGCTTACTCTTGACTTTAAAGTGATTGGTATCATCTGGTATTGAATTCATCACAGATCATTTGTTCTATTCTCACCCATTGTCCTTACATTAGTGAAAATGTAATCAGTTGAGGATTAGAAATAATGATGTCAAGACACTCTATTGCGATTACTATCTGCCAACCTCTTTCAAAGGGGCCTCATTGATTTAAATTTGACATTAACCTATATTTGTTTACTACCCAGAGCTTGATTATCTAAATCCTCTCATCCAACTTCTATTAGTCTCTGTTTACATCGTGAGGTAGATATTTATGTATCACACACTTTGAAGAACAAAGGATCAACCGTCTGTATTTGATTAGACTTTAGTCCTTATTAGATTGAGAGTAGCAGTAGAAGTAGCCAGGTCCCAGATCTGTTTGTGTCATCATTCCAACTCCTTGTCATGTCATACATGATATTTGTCATGACAAGTGGCAAGGAGTGGTATGATGGCACAAACAGACTAGTACCCAGTGTGACGATCCCGGCTGTCTGAGTCGGGTCCTGTCTGGGGACTAGTGTTCCTGCTCGTATTCTCCAGTTTCCCGAGGGTTCGGGAACGCTCCGGGGAGCGCTCTGGTTTTCCGCACCTGCATCCCATCAGCAATCTGCACACCTGGTCCTGATCATCACCCTTCTTAGGCTCTGGCCCAACATCCAGTTCCTGCCGGATCGTTAGCCATGAACAGTAGGTTGTCAGCGTATCAGTCTCTGAGCCAGTATTGTTAGTTTTGTTGTTTTGCACCTTTTTTTGACTTGCTGTGTACTGACCTCCGTTTTGTTCTGTCTGCAGTCTCTCACCCGAACCTTCACCCAACCTCTGCCTGATGGTCGGCGGCTGCCGAGCCAGTACCGACCAACCACTGCACCCTCAACAACCCATCCACGCCACCCGCTCTGTTCCCTGGATTATTCAGCTTCACTCGGACTCTATTAATAAACACTCACCTTTGTCTCACGCATCCGTGTCCTGGTCTGCTTCTGGGTTCGGCTTAGTTAACCGTGACAGAACGATCCGGCCAGTAATGAACCCAGCGGACCTGGACTCTGTTCGCCATGCTATTACCCAGCAGGAGAAGATGTTGGGCCATCATAGCACGGTACTACAGGAGATCGCGTTGTCAGTTCGGAACCTTTCTACCGGTCTGACGGAGGTCCAGAACCAACGCCAGTGTCCGGTGGAGGATCCACTACCGGTTTCACCCATCTCGCCTGCCGCTTCTGAAGCTGTGTCCATCCGTGAGCCCAAGGTTCCGACGCCGGATAAGTATGAGGGAGAGCTGGGAAGATGCCGTTCCTTCCTTATGCAGTGTGGACTAGTGTTCGATCTACAGCCCTACTCTTATGCCACAGACAAGGCTAGGATAGCCTTTGTGATTGAGTTGCTGCGTGGTCGGCGCTGGAGTGGGCTTCAGCCGTTTGGGAACGACAGGATCCCTGCATGGCTTCATACCAGGGGTTCACGGCCGAGATGAGGAAGCTCTTCGACCATTCCGTCCGAGGGAGGGACGCAGCTAGGCGCCTGTTTTCGCCGCCAAGGAACTCGCAGCGTGGCCGACTTCGTGATCGAGTTCAAGACGTTGGCTGTGGAGAGTGGGTGGAACGAGGAGTCTCTGCAAGCGGCCTTTTACCAGGGTCTGTCGGAGCAGCTCAAGGATGAGTTGATCTCCTATCCGGAGCCTAGTGACCTGGACAGCTTGGTAGCTTTGTCTATTCGGGTGGATAATCGAGTCCGAGAGCGAAGGAGGGAGAAGCAATGGGTTCCGGCCCAACCGATCAGCTTCTCAGGATCCAGTCGGGTCGTCAAACTGCGCGGCTCGCTAAAGTTGGGAGGACTTTTAAGCGAGCCAGTTTCGACCTCTCAATACCTCTGTCAGACCCCGTTTCCGGCTACCCTTATGAACAGGAATCAGAGCTTAGCGATTAACGCTTTTATCGATTCAGGGGCCGATGGAAGCTTTCTAGATGCCGAGTTGGTGGAACAGCTGGGGCTTTCCAAGGAGCAATTGCCGGAAGCCATTGAAGCTACCACTCTGAACGGCAGTAGTCTGGCACGTATCACGATGAGGACCGAACCGGTTAAGATGCGGTTGTCGGGGAATCATTCTGAGATGATTTCATTCTTCATTCTGCCGTCTTCCCATGTTCCTCTGGTCCTTGGATACCCCTGGCTGAAGGAACACAATCCCACGTTCGATTGGGTGACGGGCAAGGTAACGAGTTGGAGCCTTGATTGTCATGCTAACTGTCTCAAGACTGCCTGCCCCCATTCGGTTCCCAGTCAGGTGATTGAGGCTAAACCCCCAGATTTGTCCCTGGTTCCCGAGACATATCACGATTTGGGGAAGTTTTCAGTAAGCAGAAGGCTCTGTCACTCCCTCCCCACCGACCATATGATTGTGCCATCAACCTGGTCCCTGGAGCTGTCTACCCCAAGGGAAGGTTATACAGTATCTCCCCGACCTGAACGTGAGGCGTTGGAGACCTACATCAAGGAGTCCCTAGCTGCTGGTCTCGTTTCGTCCCTCGTCATCACCCCCTGGGGGCAGGATTCTTCTTTGTGGGTAAGAAGGATGGCTCTCTTCGACCGTGTATTGATTATCGGGGTTGAATGACATCACGGTCAAGAACAAGTATCCCCTGCCCTTGATGAGTTCTGCCTTCGACTCCTTACAGGGTGCTACGGTGTTCACCAAGCTAGACCTACGCAATGCGTATCACCTGGTCCGGATCAGAGAGGGGGACGAGTGGTTGACGGGTTTCAATACACCGATGGGTCACTTCGAGTATCAGGTGATGCCGTTTGGACTGACCAATGCTCCAGCGGTATTCCAGAGTATGGTGAACGACGTCCTGAGAGATATGATCGGTCTCTTTGTGTTTGTTTACCTGGATGACATTCTGATCTTCTCGAAGGAACCTTCCGACCACGTCCAGCATGTCCGGCCAGGTTCTGCAGCGATTGTTGGAGAATCGCCTGTTTGTGAAGGCCGAGAAGTGCGAGTTTCACGCCCACACGACATCCTTTTCGGGTACATCATCTCCAGGGGAGAGATTAGGATGGACCAGGAGAAGGTTAGAGCGGTTCACTGGAATGGGCCCAGCCCGGTACGAGATTGCAGCTCCAGAGATTTTTGGGGTTTGCGAATTTCTACCGCAGATTCATCCGGGATTACAGCCGTGTGGCCGCTCCGTTAACTGCCTTGACTTCCAGCATCAGGACCTTCAAGTGGAATCCGGAGGCGGATCGAGCGTTTCTGGATTTGAAGAGGCGATTCACCAACGCACCGATTCTCTCTCAACCGACACGGCCCGTCAGTTCTGCCGTTGAAGTGGACGCGTCTGATGTGGGAGTTGGCGCCATCCTGTCGCAGCGATGCTCCACGGACAGTAAACTCCATCCCTGCGCCTACTACTCCCGTCGCCTTCGCCTGCGGAGAGGAATTACGATGTGGGTAACCGGGAGCTTCTCGCGGTGAAACTTGCCTTGGAGGAGTGGCGTCACTGGTTGGAGGGGCGGAGCAACCGTTTATGGTCTGGACGGACCACAAGAATCTTGCTTACGTGCAATCGGCAAACGCCTCAACTCCCGTCAGGCCAGGTGGGCGTTGTTTTTCGGACGATTCAAGTTTGCCCTGACGTTCCGACCCGGGATCTAAGAACGGCAAGGCGGACGCCTTGTCCCGGATGTTCTCAAGACGGAGGAGAGTGGGTCCAAGACCGAGACAATCCTCCCCCGGAACTGCGTCGTGGGAGCAGTTATGTGGAAGATTGAGGAGGAGGTGCTGGCGGCCCTTCGGACTCAGCCCGGTCCCGGTAACGGTCCACCCGGTCGGTTGTTTGTGCCTGAGTCGGTTCGTCCTGCTGTCCTCAAATGGTCCCACGCCAGCAAGATGGCTTGTCACCCTGGCGTGGCTCGGACTATGGCGTTTCTTCGCAGACGTTTTGGTGGCCTGCCATGGCCGAGGATACTCGGGGTTTTTGTTGCTGCCTGTCCAGTGTGTGCGCAGAATAAGAGTACCAATCGGCCCAGCTCTGGACTACTTCACCCCCTTCCTATTCCCCGCGACCATGGTCGCATCTGGCCCTGGACTTCGCCACGGGGTTGCCCGCTTCTGAGGGGAACACGGTCGTTCTGACTATCGTGGACAGATTCAGCAAGTTCGCCCACTTTGTGCCAATTGCCAAGCTTCCCTCTGCCTCGGAGACGTCCGAGATCCTGGTTAGGGAGGTTTTCAGGGTCCACGGTTTGCCCAGTGATATCGTTTTCCGACCGTGGCCCTCAGTTTACCTCTGCTGTCTGGAAGTCCTTCTGTTTGGCCATTGGAGCTACGGTCAGTCTCACATCTGGTTTTCACCCCCAATCCAATGGTCAGGCGGAGAGAGCCAACCAGAAGATGGAATCAACGCTACGCTGTCTGGTCTCTTCCAACCCCACCTCCTGGGTCTCTCAGTTGCCTTGGGTTGAGTATGCCCACAATACTCTTCCTACATCTGCCACTGGGATGTCTCCCTTCCAGTGCCTGTATGGCTACCAACCTCCCCTGTTTCCTTCTCAGGAGAAGGAGCTCTCAGTGCCTTCTGTTCAGGCCCATATTCGGCGTTGCCACCGGACCTGGCATCGGGCCAGAAAGGCACTCCTTAGAGTTTCGGACCGTATCAGCTCCAGGCGAATCGTCGCCGGATTCCCGCTCCCACCTATACCATCGGAGATAGGGTTTGCTGGCCACACGGGATCTTCCGTTACGGACTGAGTCTAGGAAGTTGTTACCGAAGTTCATTGGTCCGTTTGTGGTGGAGAAGGTGATCAATCCAGTGGCAGTTCGACTCAAACTACCGAGGACGCTCAGAGTCCATCCCACCTTTCATGTCTCCTGCCTCAAGCCTGTCTTCCTCAGTCCTCTGTTGCCTCCTCCGCCTCCTCCTCCTCCTCCTCGGATGATCGGAGGTGGTCCTGCCTACACGGTGCGTCGCATCATGGATTCCAGACGGCGGGGCCGGGGTTTCCAGTATCTCGTGGACTGGGAGGGGTATGGCCCTGAAGAGAGGAGTTGGATTCCGCGGCGACAGGTCCTAGACGCAGACCTCATCAGTGACTTCTACCGCCTCCATCCTGGCGCTCCGGGAAGTCCGCCCGGTGGCGTTTCGTCGGAGGGGGGTACTGTGACGATCCCGGCTGTCTGAGTCGGGTCCTGTCTGGGGACTAGTGTTCCTGCTCGTATTCTCCAGTTTCCCGAGGGTTCGGGAACGCTCCGGGAGCGCTCTGGTTTTCCGCACCTGCATCCCATCAGCAATCTGCACACCTGGTCCTGATCATCACCCTTCTTAGGCTCTGGCCCAACATCCAGTTCCTGCCGGATCGTTAGCCATGAACAGTAGGTTGTCAGCGTATCAGTCTCTGAGCCAGTATTGTTAGTTTTGTTGTTTTGCACCTTTTTTTGACTTGCTGTGTACTGACCTCCGTTTTGTTCTGTCTGCAGTCTCTCACCCGGAACCTTCACCCAACCTCTGCCTGATGGTCGGCGGCTGCCGAGCCAGTACCGGACCAACCACTGCACCCTCAACAACCCATCCACGCCACCCGCTCTGTTCCCTGGATTATTCAGCTTCACTCGGACTCTATTAATAAACACTCACCTTTGTCTCACGTACCGTGTCCTGGTCTGCTTCTGGGTTCTGGCTTAGTTAACCGTGACACCCAGGTTATAGTATAAGAAGTTTGCAGGCAACATATCAAGGAAGGGCAAGCCATTTGAGTACCTACTGCTGGCTACAAGACTGAAATAACAGCGCAACATTTAGAATCAAAGGGTGGAAATAGCTGCAATGTAGATCTTCACAATTTACCACGGAAACTAGATTTTGCTGTGAATACTGACATTTTGGCATTTTGGTTAATTGTCCCGTGAATTGTGATCAGCATCTTGTCGTAGCATCCATTTGGCAGGTTCAGGTCATATGGCACTTTCTGTTGGGGAAATAAAATGGGTTTGTTGAAAACAGCAAATGAAAACAGCCAAAACCATTTGAGTGTCATTAGGACAAGCTTACACCAATGTCTGAGTAGAGGTCTTGACGGCTAATCTGTCACAAAGATAGGTCTGAACCATGCAGAACCTTGCTCATGGTTTTTCAAACCGTCATAACCAACATCCTCAGGATTTAATGTCTTCTCTTACCAGTGAACTATGTTGTGGAGCACTTGGTTGGGCAGGGCCTGGACCGGGGCTTGGGCTTGGCCATCCGGGTGCAGTAGGTTGGCTAGGCTGTCCTGGCTGCCCTGGCCAGGTTGGCTGGCTGGGCTGTCCCCCTCCTGGCTGCCCTGGCCAGGTTGGCTGGCTGGGCTGTCCCCCTCCTGGCTGCCCTGGCCAGCTGGGCTGGCCCCCTCCTGGTTGTCCGGGCCATGAGGATTGGGAAGGGTTTGGTTGTTGTCCAGGCCACATGGGGGCAGGCTGGCCTGGCTGCTGCTGACCAGGCCAAGCTGGTTGACCACCAGGCTGTCCTGGCCATGTTGGCTGGTTGGGCTGCCCACCGGGCCACATGCCCCCACCACTCTGCTGGTTGGTCTGGCTTGGACAGCCCGGTCCAACACCCAGAGCATCTGAAAGCTACAGGGGAGAGAGAGGAAGAAGAGGGTGATGAGAGAGAGGATGAAGAAGGGGATGAGAGAGAGGATGAGAGAGAGGATGAAGAGGGGGATGAGAGAGAAGATTGGTAATGTGCACAAGTGGATGTGTCTCCTTGCTTAATGTTTCTCACTGGAAAAAGCTAGCACACATAACATTCTGGGAACCATATGTTTCTTAGGGCGTGGTTGCCCTATGGTAATTTTGCATACAACCTACCCACAACTTTCTGGGAATGGTGCAGGATAGTTGTTTGGCTTTGGAACATTCTCAGCACATTTAAGAACTTCACAAAATAACATTATTTTCTTGGTATTTCATTACTTTAACAAAATGTTTTCTAAAAGTTCAAAACAAGGTTACCTTTCATTTCAATTTTGGTCATGTTCTAGGAACGTTCTCCAACTGGTTTGACATTTAGGCTCACTTGGGCCAAAGACATCTCAGTGATTTTTTTGAAGGTTTATGTCCCTAGAGTTGGAAAATGTGTGATAGCAGTGCAGCAATCATGCCAGTCGGTATTAGATAGAACATTGCGGCCCCGCCCACCTGTGGGGAAACAACCTGTGGTTACCTAGGTTACCCCATTGACTCACAGCAAAAATGTGACTGCTTGTTTTAGTCAATTACAAAACTAAATTTAAGAAAAGTACAACATGTCTAAAGATTACTTTTCAACATTGCCTGCTCCCGAGCGTTGTCTCACTACTTAGAAAAACCTAATATTGTAGGGCTTCCCTCATGCCCCTTTTCATGATGGTGCTAGCCACGTGAGTGAGTGCTAGCTACCGACCGGAACATTATGCTAGCCAAGACCAACAACACAAACAAACGGACCATCAGCTAATAGGCATATACATTACTCTTACTGAATTTCCACGTGGGCGAGGATATTGGACATTTAATCAAAGCCTATTGGATGATAACTTATTTTTAACTAGGAGAGGAATTTATAACTGCATTTTTCAGACATTACATAGGTACAGCAAATCCCCTTATTGTATGGGACACTTTAAAAAATGTGCCTTTAGAGGCCATGCAATTCAGTACTCATCTCGAAAACAAAAGCAATTTAGGTCAAAAGAGTCCATACTAACAAAGGAAATAGGAGGTCTAACAGAACAGATAGATGGCAATAAAAACTGTACCATAGAGGCTCAGAATAAGTTAGAGGAAAAACAAAAAGAAATGGAGGAACTTATTCAAGAAGATCAAGTGAAATATATTATAAAAAATAAAGTAAATTGGATGGAATATGGGGGAAAATGCACCACATGTTTTTGTTTCAGTCTCCTCCATCTCTCTAACCGAAGCTAATTGTATGTTTTTTTCTTCTTCTATTGATAATGTAAAATTAACAGCCGTACAGAAAGACTAATGTGAAGGCGAAATTACAGAGGAGGAACTTCTTGATGCAATTAAAGCCTTTAAGTCCAGGAAAACTCCAGGGCTTGATGGCATACCAGTTGAGGTATACCAAACCTTTTTTGATATACTCAGAGGACCGTTATTAGCATGTTTTAACCACTCCTATGTAAATGGTAGATTATCAGACACTCAACAAGAAGGTCTGATTTCATTATTACTGAAACAGGATACAAGTGGAAATATAAAGATCCAGTCCATTAAAAAAATTGGAGGCCCCTTACACTTCAGTGTTGTGATGCAAAAATTAGAGCAAAATGTATAGTGCATAGAACAAAAAAGATATTGTCGGACATTATTCATCCTAATCAGAAAGGTTTTTTACATGGACGATACATTGGAGATAAAATAAGGCAAGTACTGGAAACAATAGAACACTATGACAAATCTGGGAAACCAGGCCTGCTATTCATAGCTGACTTTGAAAAGGCTTTTGATAAAGTACAACTGGAGTTTATATATAAATGCCTGGAACATTTCAATTTTGTTGAATCTCTCATTAAATGGGTTAAAATCATGTATAGTAACCCTAGGTGTAAAATAGTAAATAATGGCTATTTCTCCGAAAATTTTAACTGTCAAGAGGAGTAAAACAAGGTTGTCCACTATCGGCATATCTATTTATTAGGGCCATCGAAATGTTAGCTATTCAAATCAGATCCAACAATAATATCAAGGGATTAGAAATCCAGGGCTTAAAAACAAAAGGTGTCATTGTACGCTGATGATTCATATTGTCTCTTAAATCCACAACTTGGATCCCTCCACAGCCTCATAGAGGACCTAGATACATTTTCTAACCTCTCTGGATTACAACCAGTGTACTATATTACGTATTGGATCACTAAAAAATACAACTTTTACATTACCGTGTAGTTTATCAATAAAATGGTCTGATGGTGATGTGGATATACTCTGTATACATATCCCGAAATAAATTAAATGATCTCACTCCAATAAATGTTCATAGAAAGTTTGCAAAAATAGATAAGATCTTGCTACCATGGAAAGGTAAATATGTGTCTATTTGTGGAAAAATCACCCTGATTAACGCTTTAGTAATATCCATTTGCTTATGGTCTTGCCTAAACATAGTGAACAGTTTTTTTAATTATATGAGAAAAATATTCCATTTTATTTGGAACGGCAAGCCAGACAAAATTAAACAGGCCTATTTGTATAATGAATATGAATTCGGAGGGCAGAAATTATTAAATATTAAACCATTAGACCTCTCATTAAAGGCTTCAGTCATACAGTAGTTATACTTAAATCCGAACTGGTTCTCTAGCAAATTAGTAAGAATGTCTCTCCCTATGTTCAAGAATGGCCGTTTTCCCTTTATTCAGAGTACAACCTCTCACTTTCAGTTATTTGAAAAGGAAATCTCCCAAATATCATTATTTCTAAAAGAAGCCATAAAAAGTTAGTTGCAATTTCAATTTCATCCACCAGAAACGACAGAACAAATAATACAAAAATGTTGTGGTTAAACTCAAATATACAAATTGATAAACACATTTTCCTTAAAAAAATAAATAAAAATAGGTATAATCTTTGTAGATGATACCATAGGTAGGACTGGTGGAGTTGTCGCACATGCAGCTAACAAAAACATATGGAAATGTCTGCTCTATCCAAAATTACAACCAACTAATTGCAGCATTACCGCAAAAATTGAAGAGGAAAGAGGAAGGGGGAAAAAGTAAGGAACTTGTCTGTCGGCCCTGCATTAAAGACCATAATTGGTTAAAGAAAATTGTGATAAATAAAAAGTATACCAGTTTCATTTAAGGACCAAAAAATGGACAGCTGTGCCATATAGATTACAAAATAGTTGGGAAGAGATTTTGACATATCGATTCCATGGCACATGGTTTATGAACTGATACGCAAAACGACACCGGATTAAAAACATATAATTTTAAGGGGAAATATTTAAATGTTTTGGAATGGCCTAGTCAAAGCCCAGACCTCAATCCAATTGAGAATATGTGGTATGGCCTAAAGATTGCTGTACACCAGCCTAACCCATACAACTTGAAGGAGCTGGAGCAGTTTTGCCTAGAAGAATGGGCAAAAATCCCAGTGGCTAGATGTGGCAAGTTTATAGAGACATACCCCAAGAGACTTGCAGCTGTAATTGCTGCAAAAGGTGGCTCTACAAATTATTGACTTTGGGGGGGTAAATAGTTATGCACGCTCAAGTTTTCTGTTTTTTTTGTCTTATTTCTTGCTTCTTTCACAATAACAAATATTTTGCATCTTCAAAGTGGTTGGCATGTTGTGTAAATCAAATTATACAAACCCCCCAAAAATCCATTTTAAATCCAGGTTGTAAGGCAACAAAATAGGAAAAATGCCAAGTGGGGTGAATACTTTCGCAAGCCACTGTATGTGTATATATGTATGTGTATATGTATTTGCAAAAACATATATGGGGGATTGGAAGTGATGCAGACAATTACATTGATAGAAGCTACAATCTATCTGCAATATTAAAGCTGATCTACCCCCCCCCAAAAAACAGACTATACAGCTGCAAGTAGTGAATGGAGTTACAAACTGACTATACTAAACAGGTCTTACCTGTGATTAAATGTTTTCCACATACATACATTAGCTACATGTAGCCTACATGGACACTGGGTCCCCACATTTCCCACGCTGAATAGCCTGAAGCCACAGGGCTTTTCTCGCAGGCTCTATTTCCCTACATGGTTGCATTGCGAACCGTAGGTGGGGAATTTTTACCTGGTTACCTAGCAGCTTTTCAGCATGTTTTGTTATTTCTGTATAACAAATAATTAACAATGAAGTTGGCTCTTTTACAATGTAGGTCTATTGGAAAGAATGTTTGTTTTCCCCAATTTGTGGGCGTGGTAGAGGGGAATTCCTTCCTATGACATGAATACCGACTCGGCTATAGCAGCTTTCTCTGTGTTGTCACTGTTTTTCATCCCCCCATCCCATTCATTTTACCCTATGACAAACAATGTCATACAACAAGTTATTGCTCACTTATACCCTTCAATTATATATATAATTGGAAAGCTTAGAGTCACAGCTATCCAGCAGACACATTTTTCAAAATGTTCAGGTCAACAGAACTTTGACCTCTATGTTACATATCAGAATTACCTGTATAAATGGCTTTAAAAAGGAAAGCATGATACATTTAAAACTTTGACAAGTGGTTCTGAAAGGTAATGAAATTACCTTTCAAATCATATATCCAACTTTGAAATGACCAGCTACAAGTATTGTAAAAAAAAATTAATAAACGGCCGTATGTGCCATTGACATTAGAATGTTGAAAGCTTAGCCATAGAATTCCATGTAAAGGGACAGCTATGTTTGATGTATTCTAACTTTGATAGAGGCAGCAAATTGCACACACACAGCTAGGCCTAGATATTAAAAAGATTTGTAGATACAGGGCCATCAGAGAATTCACACATTAACCCCACAGAAGCCTTTTTCCAATATTGCTGCCAAACAACTCAATGGGGTCTTATTGGACCATTTTAAATGACCATACCTGTATGAAGTATAATTGTAGTATGCCCAAAAATATCTTAAAATGTTCATAGTGATGTAGAATACACAACCACATGAGCCAGGTGTTCCAGATATATGAAGATATTAAATTATTCTCAGAAATGTGGAAAGAATGTTCCCAAAAAGCTGTCTGAGTCGCTGATTTCTGAAGTTTTTATGATCAGTAATTGCAATATTTAATCATCAACCATGTTGAAGACCCCTTGACTTTTTCCAAATTTTGTTAGGTTACAGCCTTATTCTAAAATTGATTAAATTGTTTTTTCCCCCCTCATTAATCTACACACAATACCCCATAATGACAAAAGCAAAACACTTAAATTTTTTTTTTGCTAATTTAAAATAAAAACTTTGTTTATATCACATTTACATAAGTATTCAGACCCTTCACTCAGTACTTTGTTGAAGCACCTTTGGCAGCGATTACAGCCTCAAGTCTTCTTGGGTATGACGCTATAAGCTTGGCACACCTGTATTTGGGGAGTTTCTCCCATTCTTCTCTGCAGATCCTCTCAAGCTCGGTCAGGTTGGATGGGGAGCGTTGATGCACAGATATTTTCAGGTCTCTCCAGAGATGTTCAGGTTTAAGTCCGGGCTCTGGCTGGGCCACTCAAGGACATTCAGAGACTTGTCCCAAAGCCACTTCTGTGTTGTCTTGGCTGTGTGCTTAGGGTTGTTGTCCTGTTGGAAGGTGAACCTTCGCCCCAGTCTGAGGTCCTGAGCGCTCTGGAGCAGGTTTTCATCAAGGATCTCTCTGTACTTTGCTCTGTTCATCTTTGCCTCGATCCTGACTAGTCTCCCTGTTGACACAATCCTGTCTCTGCGCTCTACGGACAATTCCTTCGACCTCATGGAATGGTTCTTGCTCTGACATGCACTGTCAACTGTGGGACCTTATATAGACAGGTGTGTGCCTTTTCAAATCATGTCCAATGAATTGAATTTACCACAGGTGGACTCCAATCAAGTTGTAGAAACATCTCAAGGATGATCAATGGAAACAGGATGCACCTGAGCTCAATTTTGAGTCTCATAGCAAAGGGTCTGAATACTTATGTAAACAAGGTATTTCTGTTTTTAATTTTTAATAAATTTACAAACATTTCTAAAAACCTGTTTTCGCTTTGTCATTATGGGGTATTGTGTGTAGATTGCTGAAGATGTTTTATTTATTTAATCCATTTTAGAATAAGGCTGTAACGCAGCAAAATGTGTTAAAGGTCAAGGGGTCTGAATACTTTCTGAAGGCATATAAATAGTCATGGATGTGAGCTGATTAAAATGATATATGATGTTATCCTAGTAAATGTTTTCATTATGAGGACTATACACCTGCACCGTACATTCCATTACAGTGTAGTAAAATCCAGTGTTGGGCCTGTTGAGGCCAATAACATTATTTATAGTATTATAGTAACAGACCAATCAGCTATGGCCCCATAGTAAGAATACATCTTAATTTAGATGAACTACGTAATAGTAATAGTTTGCCGCTCTCATCATCAGGTGAAAATGTATTGGCATTCCTATGGAACTTTACGTTGTAATGTATTGGCATTCCTATGGAACTTTACGTTGTAATGTATTGGCATTCCTATGGAACTTTACGTTGTAATGTATTGGCATTCCTATGGAACTTTACGTTGTAATGTATTGGCATTCCTATGGAATTTTACGTTGTAATGTATATACGTGGTCCTCTGTAGCTCAGCTGGTAGAGCACGGCGCTTGTAACGCCAAGGTAGTGGGTTCGATCCCCGGGACCACCCATACACAAAAAAAAAAATGTATGCACGCATGACTGTAAGTCGCTTTGGATAAAAGCGTCTGCTAAATGGCATATTATTATTATTATTATTATTGGCATTCCTATGGAATTTTACGTTGTAATGTATTGGCATTCCTATGGAACTTTACGTTGTAATGTATTGGCATTCCTATGGAATTTTACGTTGTAATGTATGCTGCAAGTGGCTAGTCCTCTGTTTTATAGAAACAGTTAATAGGATAACATTGTATCTCATTTTAATCAGCTCACATCCATGATTGTTCACATGTACATATCCATTTTACATGTTTGAAGATGAAATATTGCAACTAGTGATCATAATATCTTCAGAAATCAGCGTTTCAGACAGCTTTTTGGGCACATTCTTAACACAATTCTGTGAATAATTTAACATCTTTATATCTGGCACACCTGTCATGTGGTTGTGTATTCTACATCACTATGAACATTTAAAGATATTTCTGAGCTTAATACAATTACATTTCAAACAGGTATGGTCCAACAAGACCCCATTGAGTTGTTTGGTGGCCATATTGGAAAAATACTTATTTGGGGTTAATGTGATGGCCCTGTATCTACAAATCTTTTTAAACCCCTGTTCTAGCTGTGTGTGCAATTTGGTGCCTCTATCACCAAAGTTAGAATCCATAAACATAGCTGTCCTATTACATGTAATTATATGGCTAAGCTTCCAACATTGGCGATATTTATCTAATAGTTGTAGCTGGTGCTTTCAAAGTTGGCTATACTATATATCATTTGAAATATAATTTTATGACCTTTCAGAACCACTTGTCAAATAAAGTTAAATGTACCATGGTTTCCCTTTTAAAGCCATTTATACAGGTAATTCTGATATGTACCCTAGAGGTCAAAGGTCAAAGTTATGTTGTCCTGGGCTCGGTTTCCCGATAGCGATGGAACTTAGGCTTCCAAGTGTTTTAACGATGCATCGTTCCTAAAACGTCCGAAGATGTAATGTGCGTTTCCCAAAACACCACGCAGAGAGAACATTCGCTAAGTACGTCGTTAGACCATGTGTCGATACTGACAGGATCGAAAGAAAAGCAGCGCTGCTCTACGATCACCTTCCTCCATTGAAATCTTACCTTAACATTAGAATTATTCCACAATACTGACGACAGACAGCTACTAGAGCGATATTACCACCTATGGCTGGAAATATTGAGGCGGTTTATTATGCACTAAATCACAGATTGGGCACATCATTGCGCTGTTGTTACATTAAATATATTGAGGCAAAAATTACAGTCAGTAGCCTATTGGCAAAATAGAACTCAATTGACTGAACATGAAATGTATTTCAATATGATTTAAATATATAGGCCCATGTAGCCTATTTATATTTTAAGGCAGTCATCTCAGCTTTCATTTGAAGCATATTTTTTATCCTCCACTTGTTTGTAACAATTGCAAACACTTTGGCAACTTTGTATTTGTAGTCAACTTCGTTCTGAAGTTATCGGCGGTCACAGTCAGACAGGTAACCTGTTTCATTCTATGTTTAGCGGAGATCTGTGAATAAAGTGACACGGAAGGGCAAAAAAAGCATCTAACGACGCACTTAGCTGTTCTACAAGTGGTCTGAGGTAAGTAACGAGCGTTTTCAAGTGCAACTTTAGTAACAATGGTATTGGGAAACAGCTCGGAGATTGAATGATGCTCCTATGAAGGGTCTAACGATGAACTTAGCCTTAAGATGCTTTTGAGAAACCGGCCCTGAACATTTCCGAAAATGTGTCTGGTGGATAGCTGTGAATCTAAGCTTTCCAATGATATATGACTAAAGGGTATAAGTGAGAAATGACTTGGTGTAAACTAACATTGTTTGTCATAGGGTAAAATGAATGGGATGGAGGGGTGAAAAACAGAGTGACAACACACAGAAAGCTACCATTGCTGCATTGCTATCACACATTTTCCAACTGTAGTGACATAAACAATCGTTATGAGACATTATCGGCCCAAGTGAGCTCAACAGCCCAAATTTGGGGGTCTGGCTCATGGACTAATTAGGAATGTTCTCAAATACTTCAGTGAACGTTCAGAAGCAACGTTCTTCTGTGGGAATTTCAGTACTTCAGCATTGCGTTTCCTACAGGTTTCCTCATGGTTCCATTTAAAGTCATGTTCCCAAATTGTTCCAAGAACGTTAAGAAAATGTACCATAAAAACCACAAGAAAACTTTAGTAACGTTCTGAGAACGTTCTAAGAATGTTATTTAAAAACATATCCATTCCCTTCTCAGCATTAAAAAAAACTTGTGCTATCCTATATCTTGTTACGTGTGTTGGCCGCGCCCACTAACTGGCCACACCTGATCTTAATGAGGGTTTGTTTCCTTTGAAATGGGGTCTGTTTGAACAGACTAACATTAACAGCTTTATATGCATAAAAATAACATGGCATGCTAGCTCCATCCTGGTGGTCAGTGGACTAAATCCACAGATAGAGAACAGACTATTATAGGTTTGACTCTCACTGATGCTGTGTCACAATAAAAAAAGAAATGTGTTTGCATAATTAATGCCTAAGGAAATTAATTTCCATGTGCTTGGGAGTTCAAAAAAGCTAACCCAAAATAAGAGAAAATAAAACCTCCCTGGAAAACTTTCAAGGAACCAGAGTAAAACGTTCTCAGAATCTCCCTGCAACCTAAAAATAAATGTTCCCAGAACAGGCTAAATGTTTACTTTCTGAAACCAAAAGCGTACATTCCCACAACTTCCAAGGAACCAAATGTGCTAGCTGGGGAATATAGTGAGATCTTTATTGCCTATGGTATTAAACATTCTTGCAATTTGATAGAATATTAGAAAAAGTGTTTACTTACATCCATTGTATCTGAAAAGGAGAATGAAATGTTTGAGTTAAAATGATTGTATGTTTCAAATACTTCAACCATACAGGTCTTGAGAGGAAAGTATGCTCAAATGTTTATATGACAAACTTTAGCCGTAGTCGTTTCTGTGGAACCATACAGGTGAGTAATGTTTTCTGTACAGAACTGTAAGAATGCATTAATGTCATCAGACTGTATCAAACAGGGGAACACCTATCCTCAGCCCATCCATTTGGAATTTTCCTTCATATGCATCTTTGAGTCTGGTTATTGGTAGAGGTGAGGTGTTTATTTCAGCAGACAAAGCTATAAAACCTGTCTGACCTCATTCTACCCTCCTGCCCCACACACACCCTTCGCTCCTCCAGGTCCGTCGCCCTTCAGCAGCCCCGCAGCAAACTAAAAACTATGGGTGACAGGGCTTTCAGTTGCACGGCTCCGCGGCTATGGAATGCACTTCCAGACACTTTGATTGTTGTCTGTGTTCTGTGTTTTGGATTGTTTTTATTATTTGAGTCTGAGAAAAGCACTTTAAAAATTAAAATAATAATAGCCTATAATACATAATAGCCCTGAACACATTATATTAATTTAAAAAGTAAACCAAAAGTATTTATGTAGGTATATATTTTAAGATTAGCCTACTTCCTGGATTATTTGCGTACCATGAAGCCTAACTAACAATTGTCATGATCATGAGGAGGATGGTGAGGAGGGGCTGATTCTCTGCTATATTTAGATTCCTAACTGGATATGTACTGACTGGTATTACTATGCTATCAAACAGAGAGTATAAATGGGAAAACAGAGAGGCTGTAATAAAAGAAAAGCATTTAAAAAATGGCACTGACTTATAAGCACTTTTCTTATAACTTCTTTATTTTGGAAAGATGTACGACTGTGATATGTGTTTGTCTCACCTAGCTATCTTAAGATGAATGCACTAACTAAGTCGCTCTGGATAATTGTGTCTGCTAAATGACTAAAATATAAATGTAGAAATTAAAACATGAAAGAACACAGAGCAAAAAAGGTAGGAACATGATACATTGACTTACACTGAAAAATACTCTCCCACCTAGAACAAACATTCAGTCATATTGCAGAGTTTTGTGGAATGTTCAGTGCCTCATGGAAACTATGCACTCTTAGAAAAACCGAGTTCCAAAGGGGTTCTTTGGCTGTCCCCATAGGAGAACACTTTTTGATTCCAGGTAGAACTCTTTTGGGTTCCACATAGAACCCTCCGTGGAAAGGGTTTTACATGGAACCCAAATGGGTTCTACCTGGAACCAAAAATCGTTATTCAAAGGGTTATCCTATGGGGACAGCCGAAGAACCGTTTTAGGTTCTAGAAAGCTAATATTTTTCTAAGAGTTTGATTCACAACACATGAATCGCAGGTACTATCTTCTGTAAAAACCTTTCCAGTCCTCACTCATTAAAGACAATTTTGCAAGACCACTGATCAAGATAAGCAGCAGGAATCCATTTGGATCATTGACATGCATCTCCAGCGGGAGATAATGTATATCTAACAATCTGACATGAAAATATCTCTTCCTGGTTATTTAATATGCCCTCTATCTCCCTACACGGAAGAATTTGTATCCTTCGACGTGAACCTTCCTTAACAGTAATATTAGTATAACAATACACATATGAATATCTCCAGCCTACAGTACAAGCAGCTGATACACAATACAAAGCAATGGCTGGTGTATGACCGAAGTGAAGACATACCTGTTGTGAGTAGCTCCGCTCAGTTGGTAGAGGTACAGTAGACAGCGAAGGATGTGTGTGAGGGCGTATATAAACTGGTCCCCCCCCACCCCCCTCAAGGCCACACCTTTATTTCACGGTCTCTCTTCTGGGAGACTACACCCTGCAGAGTAACTTTCTGTCCCGCATGAAAAGTATGTACAGCAAAATGGCGCACAGATTTCTATACGTTTATTTGTGAGTTTCTTTCTTAAACAGCACAATTATGAATAATAGTAATGTGAGGTTCTTACAGTTATCTTAAAAATGTTTAGTTATGATGAGAGAAACCTTTCCAATGAAAGTGTACCTTTCCATGTGTACACATGTTACGCCTCTGGGATGGTTTGTTTGCAGACTGTCCAAACCACAAAGGTCTAACGCATAGCAAAAAACAAGTCCGTTTCTATGGCTTGTGGGTGTGGTTGGACTGTTGTCAAGCATAATTTTTAAGGGTGTGTTGTTTGTAGAAGTCAAACACACCCCGAGTCGAAAATATACAGGTTAGAACAAGATGGATTCTAATATCCCGTAACTCTTTCATAATTGCGGAATAATTCTAAACAATTGTTGTGTTCGTAAATTCGCTCTGGCTATCTACTCCGATTTCAGAGTACTCTCGTCTGAGTGTGCCAGAGCGCAGAATAACCGATTAATTTACGAACGCCCAGAGCGCACTCTGGCACTCCAGATTGAATTTACGAACACACCCATTGGTACCAGCAATGCGAGCGAAAATTACTGGAAGTTAATGTTAGCTGTACAGAAAATTCACCATCAAAGTGGAAAGTAAACACAATCATAGTGATTGTTCTAAGAATGTTATTTAAAAACATATACATTCTGTTGTCAGCATCAACAAAACATTCTATCCTCTATTTCGTTCAGTGTGTTGGCCACGCCCACTAATTGGCCACACCTGCTCTTCATGAGTGCTTGTTTCCATTGAAATGGGGTATGTTTGAATTTACATTTTAGTCATTTAGCAGACGCTCTTATCCAGAGCGACTTACAGTTAGTGAGTGCATACATTTTTCATACTGTACCCCCCGTGGGAAACAAACCCACAATCCTGGCGTTGCAAGCACCATGCTCTACCAACTGAGCTACAGGGTACTAAACTAAAATGAACAGCTTTGTATGAGTAAAAAAAAAAAGATGGCATGCTCACGCCATCCTGGTGGCGCAGTTGACTAATTCCAGGGATAGAGAACAGAAGATCATAGGTTTGAATCTAACTGACGCATGCCATAATAAAAAAAAAGTGTTTGCATGATTAATGCTTAAGCAAATGAATTTCCATGTCTCCTATTTGTGCTTGGAGTTCAAAACAGTTAACCCCAACTAAGCTGGCAGTGTTATAAAAAATCTTACTGAAACATGTTCTCAGAACATTAATTAATTATCTTCAAATAACCTATAATATTTGTTCTCAGAACATTAATAAAACCTGCCAGGCAAACTTTCAGGGAACTATAGTAAAATGTTTTCAGAACCTCTCTGCAACCTAAAAATGAACATTCCCAGAACAGGATACATTTTCACTTCTGTTCTCAGAATGTTAAAAAAACATTCAGTTTTACCAGTTAGGAAACGTATGGCTTGAACACACCTGAACACACTTAACAAGATAGAGCGAGTTTTGTTGATGCTGAGAAAACGGAATGCAAATATTTTACTGTTGAAAAGTGATATCCCAAGTATTAATACAGTAAAGTACACACACTAAAGGCTAAAAAATATATATGGTTTGAGTAACATAGTGTTTTTTAGACACAACTGCAAACTTCGAGAAGCAGGGCATTCAGTCCGTGATGTCATCGGCCTCCCCCCTTGATTGAGGCACAATAGAGGAGCAATAGAGAACTAAATAGGAAAGGCCCACCCCCCCACTTGTCATGGACCACCTATTGAGATGTGCCTTTTGAGTAAATCAGGTGTTAAATTAGGTGAAAAGGAGACTGGAGTGCCACTTTAATTTAATGTGCTGAGAATGTTCCAAAGCCAAGCACCATTCCCAGAAGGTTGTGGAAAGGTTGTATGCAAAATAACCATAGGACAACCACACTCTCACCAAGCTCTAAGAAACATATGGTTCCTAGAACGTTATGTGCTAGCTGGGAATTCTATAGAATCTTTGTTTGTTACTAGGTGTTCATGCCCACCTACATAGCAACCTGCAGCTGTATATTAATTACTATGATCTAAGGCATCATCAATTAACCATAGCAGACCTGTAAGAATAATGGGCAGATTAACATTATTTCAAACCAATCCTCAACATCATAAACTTAATTAAAAGAACACCAAGGAACAAAGATGGAACAAGAACCAGGGGTGTATTCATTACATCTTGCAACGGAAACCGTTTTCCGTTGAAGAACCAAACGTGAGCAAACAGAGCAAACAGAACGAAACGTGGAGGGACCTACCTGAATTTGTCCAATAGAAACTCTCATTTTCATTGCAAAGTGTTTTCCGTTTGGAGTAAACTGTTTCTGTTGCAAAACGTTTTGCAACAGACGAAACGTTTTGCAACAGAATCAGCGTAATGAATACACCCCAGGAATTGTCTGACATTCAGTTAGCCCTGTTTTTGGGAACTGTATGATACAGGACCCCTCCCTCCCTGCAGCATTAATACTATTCTTCCCAGGACGCCTCCCTGCAGCATTAATACTATTCTTCCCAGAACCCCTCTCTTCCTGCAGCATTAATACTATTCTTCCCAGAACCCCTCTCTTCCTGCAGCATTCATATTATTCTTCACAGTGCAGGTTTGAAATGCAAACTATCACAACACATACTGCATACACACGTATATGTATTCCTTAAAGCTTTAGATTATGAATCATAGAGAAATACCTGCTAATCTGATGGCAATTTCAAAGAGTCTCTGTACACTGTGTTATTTATTCATAAAGTTGTTTGCTATTTGGCAACCTCTCTAGCACATAATGATGTGCCTTGTACTTTTAACTCAGCTACACTTTAAACAAGTTAGGCTACTCCTAGCACACATGCAAATGCACACACACACAGCAATGCACACACACACACACACACACACACACAAAGCACATGCAGCAATCAACACACACACGCAGAAACACACGAACGCATGCACACACACACAATCATAACAGTGTCATTCTTTGATGTCATGCATGGGACATACAGTGGCTTGCGAAAGGATTCACCCCCCTTGGCATTTTTCCTATTTTGTTGTCTTACAACCTGGAATTAAAATTGATTTTTTTGGAGTTTGTGTCATTTGATTTACACAACATGCCTACCACTTTGAAGATGCAAAATATTAGTCATTGTGAAACAAACAAGAAATAAGACAAAACAACTGAAAACTTGAGCGTGCATAACTATTTATATCCATTTAAATTACAGGTTGTAATGCAACAAAATAGGAAAAACACCAAGGGGGATGAATACTTTTGCAAGGCACTGTAAGTGAGTGCCTTACATAGAAAGTGCATAGCAAATGATAGGATTGTAAGGATACCCATACACTATACCATGGTTTGTCTGTGGCTTCTTTCTTCTTTACCCCCAGTCACAAAGCTGTCATATGATTCAGATAAGGTCAAATTCACTGACTGAAAGGTCAATTTACCCTGAATGGCTTCAGAACCCACAACATTTCTGGGAATGTGACCAGTGTTGAGGCAGAGCCAGACTCCTACACCTTGGATCAAAGCGAGAGCCAGGCGGAAACATTATGCTGAAGTACTGAAATTCCCACAGAATAACATTGTTTTTTAATATTCTCCAAAACATTCGAGAACTTTCATTTTTACATACATTCTTATCCAAAGCGACTTACAGTAGTGAGTGCGTACATTTTCATACTTTTATTTAGTACTGGTCCTGCATGGGAATTGAACCCACAATCTTGGCATTTCAAGCCCAATGCTTTACCAACTGAGCTACATGGAACCACCAATGTCAAACCAGTTGGATAACATTCATAGAATATTACCAAAATGTAAATTAAACGTAACCATGTTTGAACTTTTAGGAAACGTTATTTTAAAGTAATGAATACCAATAAAATAATGTTTTTTTTGTTAAGTTCCTTAAATGTGCTGAGAATGTTCCAAAGCCAAGCAACTATCCTGCACCATTCCCAGAAAGTTGTGGTAAGGTTGGATACAAAATAACCATAGGACAACCGCGCTCTCACTAAGCTCTAAGAAACATATTGTTCTCAGAACGTTATGTGCTAGCTGGGACCACTGCCTGCACAAAGATGAATGCAACCATACTTATCTCTTGAGTCCAAGCAGACAAAACAGAACGTTTGTCTGTTTTAAAGATCCCAGTAGATCATATTTCTTTTGCAGTCACTAAATCATGATGATCAAAATTGGAAGTACAACTATCCAAAGGTGCAGAATTAAGGGAAAGAGTCTCCTTTTATGCATATTTCACCAAACAATTTCATACACATCAAATATGATTCCTGATTTTAAAAAATAGTGTGCAGGATGCATTCATCGGTATCATCACAATCCAATTCCACGTATTCAATACAAAGGTTGGTTTGCTCCAATTCCACGTATTCAATACAAAGGTTGGTTTGCTCCAATTCCACGTATTCAATACAAAGGTTGGTTTGCTCCAATTCCACGTATTCAATACAAAGGTTGGTTTGCTCCAATTCCACGTATTCAATACAAAGGTTGGTTTGCTCCAATTCCACGTATTCAATACAAAGGTTGGTTTGCTCCAATTCCACGTATTCAATACAAAGGTTGGTTTGCTCATCGTTTTGTAGACTTTCCATTGGCGCACAGTAACACAATCCTCAATAGAAATAAGGAAAGATGAATAAAATGGAGGAACAAAACTGATATGAATGTATAGGCCTAAATCCACACTAAAACAAAGCTCTATAATGGAAGGTCAGAATGTTGGAGATGATGACTTAGGAGTAACCCAAAGTTACGTAAAAGTAACCCAACTTCATTCTCTGGGAAGCAGCCCATTGCTAAAAACAACGGGCAATAAAAAAGCCCTAAAGAAACATGTTGTTATTGCGATAATTCTTCAAGACAGAGCAGGAAATTCCAATAATGTGGAAATAATTTCTGTTTAGATGTAATCTACAGTACAAGTCAAAAGTTTAGACAAACCTACTCATTCAAGGGTTTTTCTTTATTTTTACTATTTTCTAAATTGTAGAATAATAGTGAAGACATCAATATGTGGGAACTCCTTCAAGACTGTTGGAAAAGCATTCCAGGTGAAGCTGGTTGAGAGAATGCCAAGAGTGTGCAAAGCTGTCATCAAGGCAAAGGGTGGCTACTTTGAAGAATCTCAAATATAACATATATTTTGATTTGTTTAACACTTTTTTGGTTACTACATGATTCCATATGTGTTATTTCATAGTTTTGATGTCTTCACTGTTATTCTACAATGTGGAAAACAGTAAAAATAAAGAAAAACCTTTGAATGAGTAGGTGTGTCCAAACTTTTGACTGGTGCTGTACAGTCGTGGTCAAACATTTTGAGAATGACACAAGTATTGGTCTTCACAAAGTTTACTGCTTCAGTGTTTTTAGATATTTTTGTCAGATGTTACTATAGTATACTGAAGTATAATTACAAGCATTCCATAAGTGTCAAAGGCTTTTATTGACAATTACATTAAGTTTATGCAAAGAGTCGATATTTTGCAGTGTTGACCCTTCTTTTTCAAGACCTCTGCAATCTGCCCTGGCATGCTGTCAATTAACGTCTGGGCCACATCCTGACTGATGGCAGCCCATTCTTGCATAATCAATGCTTGGAGTTTGTCAGAATTTGTGGGTTTTTGTTTGTCCACCCGCCTCTTGAGGATTGACCACAAGTTCTCAATGGGATTAAGGTCTGGGGAGTTTCCTGACCATGGACCCAAAATGTTGATGTTTTGTTCCCCGAGCCACTTAGTTATCACTTTTGCCTTATGGCAAGGTGCTCCATCATGCTGGAAAAGGCATTGTTCATCACCAAACTGTTCTTGGATGGTTGGGAGAAGTTGCTCTCGCAGGATGTGTTGGTACCATTCTTTATTCATGGCTGTGTTCTTAGGCAAAATTGTGAGTGAGCCCACTCCCTTGGCTGAGAAGCAACCCCACACATGAATGGTCTCAGGATGCTTTACTGTTGGCATGACACAGGACTGATGGTAGGGCTCACCTTGTCTTCTCCGGACAAGCTTTTTTCCGGATGCCCCAAACAATCGGAAAGGGGATTCATCAGAGAAAATGACTTTACCCCAGTCCTCAGCAGTCCAATCCCTGTACCTTTTGCAGAATATCTGTCTGTCCCGGATGTTTTTCCTGGAGAGAAGTGGCTTCTTTGCTGCCCTTCTTGACACCAGGCCATCCTCCAAAAGTCTTCGCCTCACTGTGCGTGCAGATGCACTCACACCTGCCTGCTGCCATTCCTGAGCAAGTTCTGCACTGGTGGTGCCCCGATCCCGTAGCTGAATCAACTTTAGGAGACGGTCCTGGCGCTTGCTGAACTACTTGGGCGCCCTGAAGCCTTCTTCACAACAATTGAACCTCTCCTTGAAGTTATTGATGATCCGATAAATGGTTGATTTAGGTGCAATCTTACTAGAAGCAATATCCTTGCCTGTGAAGCCCTTTTTGTGCAAAGCAATGATGACGGCACGTGTTTCCTTGCAGGTAACCATGGTTAACAGAGGAAGAACAATGATTTCAAGCACCACCCTCCTTTTAAAGCTTCCAGTCTGTTATTCTAACTCAATTAGCATGACAGAGTGATCTTCAGCCTTGTCCTCGTCAACACTCTCACCTGTGTTAACAAGAGAATCACTGACATGATGTCAGCTGGTCCTTTTGTGGCAGGGCTGAAATACAGTGGTGTCACGGATTCTGCCGAGGCTGCCCCTCCTCCTTGCTCGGGCAGGCTTCGGCATTCGTCGTCACCGGAATACTAGCTGCTGCCGATCTATGTTCTATGTTTCTATGTTGCACCTGTTGTCTGATTGTCACACACCTGTTGCCCATTATGTGATTACTCCTTCCCTATTTAACCCGGTTGCTCCCAATGTGTTTTGTGCGTGTTTGTTTTTCGTTTTGTGTGTCGTTGGTGAGCGGGTTTGTTGCTCCCTGTGTGGAGGTGTTTTGTATTTGGATTCTTTACTTATTTCAGTAAAGTATGTTTCATTGAGTTCTGTGTCCTGCGCCTAACTTCAATCCACCGCATTACACTGACACTCGTGACAAGTGGAAATGTTTTTTGGGGGATTAAGTTCATTTTCATGGCAAAGAGGGACTTTGCAGTTAATTACAATTCATCTGATCACTCTTCATAACATTCTGGAGTATATGCAAATGGCCATAATAAAAAATGAGGCAGCAGACTTTGTGAAAATTAATATTTGTGTCATTCTCAAAACTTTTGACCACGACTGTACAGTGAGGGAAAAAAGTATTTGATCCCCTGCTGATTTTGTACAATTGCCCACTGACAAAGAAATGATCAGTCTATAATTTTACTGGTAGGTTTATTTGAACAGTGAGAGACAGAATAACAACAAAAAAATCCAGAAAAACGCATGTCAGAAATGTTATAAATTGATTTGCATTTTAATGAGGGAAATAAGTATTTGACCCCCTCTCAATCAGAAAGACTTCTGGCTCCCAGGTGTCTTTTATACCGGTAACGAGCTGAGATTAGGAGCACACTCTTAAAGGTAGTGCTCCTAATCTCAGTTTGTTACCTGTATAAAAGACACCTGTCCACAGAAGCAATCAATCAATCAGATTCCAAACTCTCCACCATGGCCAAGACCAAAGAGCTCTCCAAGGATGTCAGGGACAAGATTGTAGACCTACAAAAGGCTGGAATGGGCTACAAGACCATCGCCAAGCAGCTTGGTGAGAAGGTGACAACAGTTGGTGCTATTATTCGCAAATGGAAGAAACACAAAAGAACTGTCAATCTCCCTCGGCCTGGGGCTCCATGCAAGATCTCACCTCGTGGAGTTGCAATGATCATGAGAACGGTGAGGAATCAGCCCAGAACTACACGGGAGGATCTTGTCAATGATCTCAAGGCAGCTGGGACCATAGTCACCAAGAAAACAATTGGTAACACACTACGCCGTGAAGGACTGAAATCCTGCAGCGCCCGCAAAGGTCCCCCTGCTCAAGAAAGCACATATACAGGCCCGTCTGAAGTTTGCCAGTGAACATCTGAATGATTCAGAGAAGAACTGGGTGAAAGTGTTGTGGTCAGATGAGACCAAAATGGAGCTCTTTGGCATCAACTCAACTCGCCGTGTTTGGAGGAGGAGGAATGCTGCCTATGACCCCAAGAACACCATCCCCACCGTCAAACATGGAGGTGGAAACATTATGCTTTGGGGGTGTTTTTCTGCTAAGGGGACAGGACAACTTCACCTCATCAAAGGGACGATGGACGGGGCCATGTACTGTCAAATCTTGGGTGAGAACCTCCTTCCCTCAGCCAGGGCATTGAAAATGGGTTGTGGATGGGTATTCCAGCATGACAATGACCCAAAACACACGGCCAAGGCAACAAAGGAGTGGCTCAAGAAGAAGCACATTAAGGTCCTGGAGTGGCCTAGCCAGCCTCCATACCTTAATCCCATAGCAAATCTGTAGAGGGAGCTGAAGGTTCGAGTTGCCAAACGTCAGGCTCGAAACCTTAATGACTTGGAGAAGATCTGCAAAGAGGAGTGGGACAAAATCCCTCCTGAGATGTGTGCAAACCTGGTGGCCAACTACAAGAAACGTCTGACCTGTGTGATTGCCAACAAGGGTTTTGCCACCAAGTACTAGGTCATGTTTTGCAGAGGGGTCAAATACTTATTTCCCTCATTAAAATGCAAATCAATTTATAAAATTTTTGACATGTGTTTTTCTGGATTTTTTAGTTGTTATTCTGTCTCTCACAGTTCAAATAAACCTACCATTAAAATTATGACTGATCATTTCTTTGTCAGTGGGCAAACGTACTAAATCAGCAGGGGATCAAATACTTTTTTCCCTCACTGTATATCTTGGAATTCAGTGTGCTGTGTTCTAGTGCTGGGAGTAAGCACTAAGCATACACTGGCTTGTTCAGTTAAGGAGCCAGAGGCTACATCCCACAGTAATAACTATGTTCCTATTATGGTACAAACTAGACACTCCATCTTTGAGGCAATTGTGCTGCTTGTCTTGGTGAGCTAGTCTTAGGATATGGTTGTGTCTGAAATCACAACCTTTTCCCTATGAAGTGCACTAGAGAAGTTATTCATACCCCTTGACTTATTCCACATGTGTTGTGTCACAGCCTGCATTAAAAAATGATTAAACATACTTTTTTTTACCCATCTACACACAATACCCCATAAAGTGAAAACATGTTACTCCCGAGTGGCACAGTGGTCTAAGGCACTGCATCACAGTGCTAGCTGTGCCACTAGAGATCCTGGTTCAAATCCAGGCTCTGTCGTAGCCGGCCGCGACCGGAAGACCCATGGGGCGGCGCACAATTGGCCCAGCGTCGTCCAGGGTAGGGGAGGGAATGGCCGGCAGGGATGTAGCTCAGTTGGAAGAGCATGGCGTTTGCAATGCCAGGGTTGTGGGTTCGATTCCCATGGGGGGCCAGTATGAAAAATAAAAAACAATAATGTATGCACTCACTAACTGTAAGTCGCTCTGGATAAGAGCGTCTGCTAAATGACTTAAATGTAAATGTTTTTAGACATTTTTGCAAATGTATTGAAAAGGAAAACAGAAATATCTCATTTACATAAGTATTCACACCCCTGTGTCAATACTTTTTAGAAGCACTTTTGGCAGCGATTACAGCTGTGAGTCTTTCTGGGTAAGTCTCTAAGAGCTTTCCACACCTGGATTGTGCAATATTTGCCCATTATTCAGAGTTTGGGAAACCCTGGTGTAGAGAATCATTGTACTATACAAACCCCTTGTCACTATTCCGTCGTGGATGTGGTGGAGGAGTCAAGCGCAGGAAACAGAGGTTAAGTCCAACAAGACTTTTAATAGTCTCAAAAACAAGCGAACAAACCCCGACCTCGAAAACACGAAGTGGCGAGGGAAAATTACGCACACGCGTAAAACACTAAACATGGAAAAATGACACGGAAAACAAACACGTATCATAAACACGGTGGCAACAGAATAACAACACACAAATACCCTAGATCACAACACGGAACTTATAAGACACGTAATCAACTCCCAAACAGACACAGGTGTGACAGACAGACAAAAGCAATCAAACACAGAAACATAGAGCGGTGGCAGCTAGTACTCCGGGGACGGCGAACGCCGAAGCCTGCCCGAACCAGGAGGAGGAGCAGCCTCGGCCGAAACCGTGACAGTACCCCCCCCTTGACGCGCGGCTCCAGCCGCGCGCCGACCCCGGCCTCGGGGACGGCCAGGAGGACGCGGACCCGGGCGCGTGGGATGCCCATGGTGAAACTCAGTCAGGAGGGAAGGATCGAGTATGTCCCTCCTGGGCACCCAGCACCGTTCCTCCGGACCGTACCCCTCCCACTCCACGAGATACTGGAGACCACTCCTCCGGCGCCTCGAGTCCAAGATGGTCCGGACCCTGTACGCCGGGACCCCTCCATGTCCAAAGGGGGCGGAGGGGTCTCTCCTATCTCATCTTCTTGGAGTGGGCCAGCTACCACCGGCCTGAGAAGAGACACATGGAACGAGGGGTTAATATTTTTATACTCAATTGGCAGTTGTAACCTGTAACACACCTTGTTCAATCTTCTCAGGACTTTTTAAGGGCCCCACAAACCGCCGACCCAGCTTCCGGCAGGGCAGGCGGAGGGGCAGGTTTCGAGTCGAGAGCCAGACTCGATCTCCCGGTGCGTACACCGGTCCCTCACTGCGGTGGCGATCGGCGCTCGCCTTTTGTTGACGGATGGCACGCTGCAGATGGACATGGGCAGCGTCCCACGTCTCTTCCGAGCGCCGAATCCACTCGTCCACCGCAGGGGCCTCGATCTGGCTCTCGTGCCACGGTGCCAGGACCGGCTGATAACCTAAAACACACTGGAAAGGTGTTAAGTTGGTGGAGGAGTGGCGGAGCGAGTTCTGGGCCATCTCTGCCCAGGGGATGAACCTCGACCACTCCTCCGGCCGGTCCCGGCAATAGGACCTCAAAAACCTACCCACATCCTGGTTGACACGTTCCACCTGCCCATTACTCTCTGGGTGGTACCCCGAGGTAAGGCTTACCGAGACCCCCAACCGTTCCATGAACGCTCCCCAAACTCTGGAAGTGAACTGGGGACCTCGGTCAGACACAATATCCTCGGGGACCCCATAGTGCCGGAACACATGGGTAAAGAGGGCCTCAGTGGTTTGTAGGGCAGTAGGGAGACCCGGCATGGGAAGGAGACGACAGGCCTTGGAAAACCGATCCACAACGACCAATATGGTGGTATTCCCCTGGGAGGGGTGTAGGTCAGTTACGAAATCCACCGATAGGTGGGACCATGGTCGTTGTGGAACGGGCAGGGGATGTAGCTTACCCCTGGGCAAATGTCTAGGCGCCTTACACTGGGCACACACCGAGCAGGAGGAGACATAAACCCTCACATCCCTAGCTAACGTTGGCCACCAGTATTTCATGCTAAGACAGTGCACGGTCCGGCCAATACCTGGATGTCCAGAGGAGGGTGATGTATGAGCCCAATAAATAAGACGATCACGGACCTCGAGCGGAACGTACGTCCGCCCCCACAGGACACTCGGGGGAGTAGGGTCGGCACGCAGTGCCCGCTCGATTTCCGTATCGACCTCCCATACTACCGGAGCCACCAAACAAGATTCCGGCAATATGGAAGTAGGCTCGTTGGACCTCTCCTCCGTGTCATACCGCCGGGACAGGGCGTCTGCCTTACCATTCTGGGACCCTGGGATGTATGTGATCTTAAAAACAAACCGGGTTAGGAACATATTCCACCTAGCCTGACGAGGGTTCAATCTCCTAGCTGCCCGGATGTACTCCAGGTTACGGTGATCAGTCAGAATGAGGAAAGGGTGTTGACCCCCTCAAGCCAATGCCTCCACACCTTTAGGGCTTGGACTACGGCTAACAGCTCCCTGTCCCCAACATCATAGTTGCGCTCCGCCGAGCTGAGCTTCTTCGAGTAGAAAGCACAGGGGCGGAGTTTAGGTGGCGCGCCGGACCGTTGTGACAGGACTGCCCCAATACCGGTCTCGGACGCGTCTACCTCAACCTGGAATGGTAAAGAGGGATCCGGATGCGCCAGCACCGGAGCCGAGGTGAACAGGTTCTTAAGTTTGACAAATGCCCTGTCCGCCTCAGCCGACCACCGCAAACGAACCGGACCCCCCTTTAACAGGGACGTAATGGGAGCTGCAACCTGTTCAAAACCCAGAATAAACCTCCGGTAGTAATTAGCAAAACCCAAGAACTGCTGCACCTCTTTTACAGTGGTTGGAGTTTGCCAATTACGCACGGCCGATACCCGGTCTACCTCTATCTCCACACCAGACGCGGACAACCGATAACCCAAAAAGGAGACGGACTCCTGGAAGAACAGGCATTTCTCTGCCTTGACATACAAGTCATGCTCCAACAGTCTTCTCAACACTCGGCGCACCTGGGCTACATGCTCGGCTCGAGTAGCAGAGTACACTAGGATGTCGTCGATGTAAACTACTACCCCCTGCCCGTGGTGCAGGGGATGGCCCCCCTCGGGTTCCCTCTCCTCCTCTCTCTAGCGCCAGCACCCCCTAGCTCCATGGGAATCGGCTCGGGGGTGCTGGAGGGTGGACTGGACGACCCCCACTCGGGACGTCCGCGGGTAGCCAGCAGGGTATCTAGACGGATGGAAATGTCCACCAACTGGTCAAACGACAGGTTGGTGTCCCTGCAGGCCAGCTCCCTACGAACGTCCTCTCGTAGACTACACCGGTACTGGTCGATGAGGGCCCTCTCATTCCACCCCGCATCCGCCGCTAGTGTCCGGAACTCCAGTGCGAACTCCTGTGCGCTCCTCTTCCCCTGTCGGAGGTGGAATAGACGCTCTCCCGCCGCTTTCCCCTCAGGGGGATGATCGAAGACAGCCCTGAAGCGGCGGGAGAACTCTGCGTAGGTGATGGTAGCGGCGTCTATTCCCCTCCATTCGGCGTTGGCCCACTCCAACGCCTTGCCGAGAGACAGGAGATGAGGGCGGAGACGCTCCTCGTATCCCGAGGGCGCCGGGTGTATGGTGGCAAGGTAAAGTTCTACCTGCAGGAGGAATCCCTGACACCCGGCTGCAGAACCGTCATATGCCCTCGGGAGTGAGAGCCGAATGCCACTGGGTTCCGGTACTGAGAGAGGAGGACTGGCCGTTGGTGATGCGATGTTGTAAGGGTCCTTGGCCACCTCAGAGTTCACCAATCGGCGCAGAGCGTTGGACACCTCGTCCATGGCGGTCCCGAGTTGCCGGATCATGGCGTCCCTGGAAGTTGATCCGGTCCAGCAGGGATTCGGGTGCCGCCGCTGTTCCTGCTGACTCCATGAAGGTGTGTTGTTCTGTCACTATTCCGTCGTGGATGTGGTGGAGGAGTCAAGCGCAGGAAACAGAGGTTAAGTCCAACAAGACTTTTAATAGTCTCAAAAACAAGCGAACAAACCCCCGACCTCGAAAACACGAAGTGGCGAGGGAAAATTACGCACACGCGTAAAACACTAAACATGGAAAAATGACACGGAAAACAAACACGTATCATAAACACGGTGGCAACAGAATAACAACACACAAATACCCTAGATCACAACACGGAACTTATAAGACACGTAATCAACTCCCAAACAGACACAGGTGTGACAGACAGACAAAAGCAATCAAACACAGAAACATAGAGCGGTGGCAGCTAGTACTCCGGGGACGGCGAACGCCGAAGCCTGCCCGAACCAGGAGGAGGAGCAGCCTCGGCCGAAACCGTGACACCCCTGTAAAATATATTTTCAATAACCAAAAATATTGTATTTTTAACTGTTTGAAGCTGGTGTATAAAACCGAAAGTAAAAGACGCAAAAACAAAACTGAAGAACGAAGCATAGAAATAGTGCAATAACACAGATCTACCGCTTCTTAGACTTGCTTTCAATGAGAATGACAGATCTTTAACTCACATTTCTATGTGAATTTGGTCGGGTCGCCCCAAAAGTTACATATTGTAGCTTTAATTGCTTTACCACATTTTTTGCAAGATTACTTTAATGCCTTGTTGCAAACAGGATGCATGTTTTGGAATATTTTTTATTCTGTACAGGTTTCCTTCTTTTCACTCTGTCAATTAGGTTAGTATTGTGGAGTAACTACAATGTTGTTGATCCATCCTCAGTTTTCTCCTATCACAGCCATTAAACTCTGTAACTGTTTTAAAGTCACAATTGGCCTCATGGCGAAATCCCTGAGTGGTTTCCTTCCTCTCCGGCAACTGAGTTAGGAAGAACACCTGTATCTTTGTAGTGACTGGGTGTACTGATACACCATCCAAAGTGTAATGAATAACTCCACCATGCTCAAAGGGATTTTCAATGTCTTCTTTTTTTTCTTTATTTAAATCTACCAATAGGTGCCCTTCTTTTCGAGACATTGAAAAACCTCCCTGGTCTTTGTGGTTGAATCTGTGTTTGAAATTCACTGCTTGACTGAGGGACCTTACAGATAATTGTAGATGAGGTAGTCATTCAAAAATCATGTTAAACACTATTATTGCACACAGAGTGAGTCCATGCAAATTATTGTGTGACTTGTTAAGGTCATTTTTACTCCTGAACTTATTTAGGCTTGCTATAACAAAGGGGCTGAATACTTATTGACGCAGGACATTTCAGCTTTTCATTTTTTATTATTTTTTATTTATTTTTTATCCACTTTGACATTATGGGGTATTGTGTGTAGGCCAGTGACATATATATATATATATATATATATATATATATATATATATATATATATATATATATATATATGGAATTATATATATATGGAATTAAGAAATACAGTGGGGAGAACAAGTATTTGATACACTGCCGATTTTGCAGGTTTTCCTACTTACAAAGCATGTAGAGGTCTGTAATTTTTATCATAGGTACACTTCAACTGTGAGAGACGGAATCTAAAACAAAAATCCAGAAAATCACATTGTATGATTTTTAAGTAATTCATTTGCATTTTATTGCATGATATAAGTATTTGATACATCAGAAAAGCAGAACTTAATATTTGGTACAGAAACCTTTGTTTGCAATTACAGAGCTCATATGTTTCCTGTAGGTCTTGACCAGGTTTGCACACACTGCAGCAGGGATTTTGGCCCACTCCTCCATACAGACCTTCTCCAGATCCTTCAGGTTTCGGGGCTGTCGCTGGACAATACAGACTTTCAGCTCCCTCCAAAGATTTTCTATTGGGTTCAGGTCTGGAGACTGGCTAGGCCACTCCAGGACCTTGAGATGCTTCTTACGGAGCCACTCCTTAGTTGCCCTGGCTGTGTGTTTCGGGTCGTTGTCATGCTGGAAGACACCAGCCACGACCCATCTTCAATGCTCTTACTGAGGGAAGGAGGTTGTTGGCCAAGATCTCGCGATACATGGCCCCATCCATCCTCCCCTCAATACGGTGCAGTCGTCCTGTCCCCTTTGCAGAAAAGCATCCCCAAAGAATGATGTTTCCACCTCCATGCTTCACGGTTGGGATGGTGTTCTTGGGGTTGTACTCATCCTTCTTCTTCCTCCAAACACGGCGAGTGGAGTTTAGACCAAAAGCTCTACTTTTGTCTCATCAGACCACATGACCTTCTCCCATTCCTCCTCTGGATCATCCAGATGGTCATTGGCAAACTTCAGACGGGCCTGGACATGCGCTGGCTTGAGCAGGGGGACCTTGCGTGTGCTGCAGGATTTTAATCCATGATGGCGTAGTGTGTTACTAATGGTTTTCTTTGAGACTGTGGTCCCAGCTCTCTTCAGGTCATTGACCAGGTCCTGCCGTGTAGTTCTGGGCTGATCCCTCATCTTCCTCATGATCATTGATGCCCCACAAGGTGAGATCTTGCATGGAGCCCCAGACTGAGGGTGATTGACCGTCATCTTGAACTTCTTCCATTTTCTAATAATTGCGCCAACAGTTGTTGCCTTCTCACCAAGCTGCTTGCCTATTGTCCTGTAGCCCATCCAAGCCTTGTGCAGGTCTACACTTTTATCCCTGATGTCCTTACACAGCTCTCTGGTCTTGGCCATTGTGGAGAGGTTGGAGTCTGTTTGATTGAGTGCGTGGACAGGTGTCTTTTATACAGGTAACGAGTTCAAACAGGTGCAGTTAATACAGGTAATGAGTGGAGAACAGGAGGGTTTCTTAAAGAAAAACTAACAGGTCTGTGAGAGCCGGAATTCTTACTGGTTGGTAGGTGATCAAATACTTATGTCATGCAATAAAATGCAAATGAATTTCCTAAAAATCATACAATGTGATTTTCTGGATTTTTGTTTTAGATTCCGTCTCTCACAGTTGAAGTGTACCTATGATAAAAATTACAGACCTCTACATGCTTTGTAAGTAGGAAAACCTGCAAAATCGGCAGTGTATCAAATACTTGTTCTCCCCACTGTATATATATATACACTGCTCAAAAAAATAAAGGGAACACTTGAATGAATGAAATAATCTTATTAAATACTTTTTTCTTTACATAGTTGAATGTGCTGACAACAAAATCACACAAAAATTATCAATGGAAATCAAATGTATCAATCCATGGAGGTCTGGATTTGGAGTCACCCTCAAAATTAAAGTGGAAAACCACACTACAGGCTGATCCAACTTTGATGTAATGTCCTTAAAACAAGTCAAAATGAGGCTCAGTAGTGTGTGTGGCCTTCACATGCCTGTATGACTTCCCTACAACGCCTGGGCATGCTCCTGATGAGGTGGCGGATGGTCTCCTGAGGGATCTCCTCCCACACCTGGACTAAAGCATCCACCAACTCCTGGACAGTCTGTGGTGCAACGTGGCGTTGGTGGATGGAGCGAGACATGATGTCCCAGATGTGCTCAATTGGATTCAGGTCTGGGGAACGGGCGGGCCAGTCCATAGCATCAATGCCTTCCTCTTGCAGGAACTGCTGACACACTCCAGCCACATGAGGTCTAGCATTGTCTTGCATTAGGAGGAACCCAGGGCCAACCGCACCAGCAAATGGTCTCACAATGGGTCTGAGGATCTCATCTCGGTACCTAATGGCAGTCAGGCTACCTCTGGCGAGCACATGGAGGGCTGTGCGGCCCCCCAAAGAAATGCCACCCCACACCATGACTGACCCACCGCCAAACCGGTCATGCTGGAGGATGTTGCAGGCAGCAGAACGTTCTCCACGGCGTCTCCAGACTCTGTCACGTCTGTCACATGTGCTCAGTGTGAACCTGCTTTCATCTGTGAAGAGCACAGGGCGCCAGTGGCGAATTTGCCAATCTTGGTGTTCTCTGGCAAATGCCAAACGTCCTGCACGGTGTTGGGCTGTAAGCACAACCCCCACCTGTAGACGTCGGGCCCTCATACCACCCTCATGGAGTCTGTTTCTGACCGTTTGAGCAGACACATGCACATTTGTGGCCTGCTGGAGGTCATTTTGCAGGGCTCTGGCAGTGCTCCTCCTGCTCCTCCTTGCACAAAGGCGGAGGTAGCGGTCCTGCTGCTGGGTTGTTGCCCTCCTACGGCCTCCTCCACGTCTCCTGATGTACTGGCCTGTCTCCTGGTAGCGCCTCCATGCTCTGGACACTACGCTGACAGACACAGCAAACCTTCTTGCCACTGCTCGCATTGATGTGCCATCCTGGATGAGCTGCACTACCTGAGCCACTTGTGTGGCTTGTAGACTCCGTCTCATGCTACCACTAGAGTGAAAGCACCGCCAGCATTCAAAAGTGACCAAAAAATCAGCCAGGAAGCAGAGGAACTGAGAAGTGGTCTGTGGTCACCACCTGCAGAACCACTTCTTTATTGGGGGTGTCTTGCTAATTGCCTATAATTTCCACCTGTTGTCTATTCCATTTGCACAACAGCATGTGACATTTATTGTCAATCAGTGTTGCTTCCTAAGTGGACAGTTTGATTTCACAGAAGTGTGATTGACTTGGAGTTACATTGTGTTGTTTAAGTGTTCCCTTTATTTTTTTGAGCAGTGTATTTTTTAAATCAATTTTAAATTCAGGCTGTAACACAATAAAATGTGGAAAAAGTCAAGGGGTGTGAATACTTTCTGAAGGCACTGTACATACAGAGTGAATAATTCCCAGGCTACATAAATAACTTGAGTTGGAACAGACATGCATAGATCCTATTGCATAGATCCTACTGTGATATGGTGTATTTGAATAGAGCTTATCGTTCCTATTTGTTTAATAGTTCTGAAATTAAGCTTTGAGTGGTTACATTGCGGGAGTAACACAAAGTTAACACACAAAGGCTTGTGGCAGTGGTGTTGGTGTTTAGATACTGGTGTGAATAGCTGAGTGTTGGATTTGGGTTAGTAGGAAATGTTTGTACTGGGAGGGCTTCTGTGGTATTATTAAAATGTATTGTACTGTATTCTATTGTTCTACTGCAAACTGTTGCTGTGCAATGGATTGTTCTACTGTACATATAGGCCTACCGTAACCCCTTTTACCATGTAGGCTATAGAAGTACACATTGGTAACACAAGATGATTATGATGATGATCTGAAGTTCTGTAAATGTATTTGAGCATTTGATCATTGCTGTTCTGCTATAGATACTGTACATTTAAACACAGAAAAAAAAATTGCTTGTACACAATTGAGAAAAACTATAACCTAACCTTACCGCAAACCCCCCCAAAAAAAACTCCCCCTCACCAGCAGTTTCAAACCTTTTCTGTTCCGGGGACCACCAAATCATCATCAAAAGCTCTTGAGGACCACCATTTGCGGAGTCGCAATTAAAAATATATAGTACATTTTGTAAATTTTAGCAGTTAATTTAACAAATTAAAGGCCTAATATTATTATCCACGGACCACAGGTTGAAAACCACTGCCCTAACTTAATCTTACCTCAAACCACACCCACCCCTAAACCACACCCACCCCTTAAACCACACCCACCCCTTAAACCCACCTCCCCCTTCCGCCCCACTTCTTACCCAAGTGATGCTGGAGGTTCTAGTCAAAGATGGACAATGCATCAAATAAAAAATCAAATCAAATTTTATTTGTCACATGCGCCGAATACAACAGGTGTAGACCTTACCGTGAAATGCTTACTTACAAGCCCTTAACCAACAATGCAGTTCAAGAAATAGAGTTAAGAAAATATTTACTAAATAAACTAAAGTAAAAAAGAAAAGAAAAGTAACACAATAAAATAACAATAACGAGGCTATATACAGGGGATACCGGTACCGAGTCAATGTGCGGGGGTACAGGTTAGTTGAGGTAATTTGTACATGTAGGTAGGGGTACAGTGACTATGCATAGATAATAAACAGCGAGTATTAGCAGTATGAAAACAAAGTCAATGTAAATAGTCCGGGTGGCCATTTTATTAATTGTTCAGCAGTCTTATGGCTTGGGGGTAGAAGCTGTTAAGGAGCCTTTTGGACCTAGACTTGGCGCTCCGGTACCGCTTGCCGTGTGGTAGCAGAGAGAACAGTCTATGACTTGGGTGACTGGAGTCTTTGACAATTTTTTGGGCCTTCCTCTGACACCACCTAGTATATAGGTCCTGGATGGCAGGAAGCTTGGCCCCAGTGATGTACTGGGCCGTACGCACTACCCTCTGTAGCGCATAACGGTCGGATGCCTTTTTTCGCTGTGTTTTCCTCAAGGAATTCAACTCCTGGGGGAAGCATAGGGAAATAGGATTTCTCACCTAACCTGACCCTAGCCATAACCCTAACCTCAACCTTATGTTCAACCCTGGCTCAACCCTTAACCTCTCCAAATAGGGCTCCCCAAACTCACAATTGAAACCCTTAATGTGACTTTAGTTGTCAATACAGTGAAAGGTGTATCTATCATATCAATCTGTAGAACACAATGTTTATGGTGTACTTAAATGTTTACAAATGGAGTATTCTATCTCAATTTCCCATATTGATCTAGAGGAGGACAATCGGATTTGTCCTTGAATTACAGAGCTTCATTATGAAGATATTGGATCCTCTGACAACAAAATCTGCCCTGTAATAAATGACAAGATCACATTTTAAATCAAATGTATTTGTAAAGCCCTTTTTACATCAGCAGATGTCACAAAGTGCTTATACAGAAACCCAGCCTAAAACCCCAAACAGCAAGCAAGGCAGATTTAGAAGCACGGAGGCTAGGAAAAACTCCCTAGAAAAGGCAGGAACCTAGGAAGAAACCTAGAGAGGAACCAGGCTCTGGCTGTGCCGGGTGGAGATTATAAGAGTACATGGCCATTAAGGCCAGATTGTTCTTCAAGATGTTCAAACGTTCATAGACGACCAGCAGGGTCAAATAATAATCACAGTGGTTGTAGAGCAGGGGTGTCAAACTCATTTTAGCTCAGGGGCCACATGGAGGAAAATCTATTCCCAAGTGGGCCGGACCGGAAAAATCATGGTATATATAACTTAAAAACAACAACTTCAGATTGTTTTCTTTGTTTTAATACGATCAACATTCAACATAAAGCTGGAGCCTGAGGACAGTGTGTCCAAAATAGTACAAGCACAACATCACTATTAATCATAAAACACGTCAAGTTTATTTGAAAATTCTAAAGAAAAAGAACACACAAACACACAATGCCTCAGTGATTAACAGAACTGTTTCACAGATCACAGAACTATATCAGGGTGTCATTTCTCAGGCAGAAATGTAGATAAAAATAATGAAATCCTGTTCCCCAAACAAGTGCAAGAACCACAGAGTCAAGAATAGGTTAAATATACAAATAAAATAAAATCAGTTAAAAACAATAGCACATCAACATAAAAACATATAAACATAAAGCTGGAGCCTGAGGACAGTGTCCAAAAGCACAACATCACTATTAATCATAAAACACCTCAAGTTATTTGAAAGTTCTGAGGACAAAGAACACACAAACACACAATGCCTCAGTGATTCACAGAAGTATATCACAGATCACAGAACTATATCAGGGTGTCATTTCTCAGGCAGAAATGTAGATAAAAATAATGAAATCCTGTTCCCCAAACAAGTGCAAGTTCCACAGAGTCAAGAATAGGTTAAATATACAAATAAAATAAAATCAATTAAAAACAATAGCACATCAACATAAAAACATATAAACATAAATCTGAAAGCGTTGCTCAAACTCCCGTAACAGTCCCGTTATTTTATCTTTGAACCGCTTCATGTCTGCCACATGTTGGGTCGCGCACACATTTTTCAGACAGGGGAAGTGAGCTGCTTCACCACCGGCAAGTTGCGTCTCCCACAATGACAGCTTCAACTTGAAAGAACTTATGCTGTCATAATACTGTGTGACAACTTTGTTGCGCCCTTGCAGCTGTTTGTTCAAGTTATTCAGGTGCTCTGTAACATCCACCATAAATGCAAGGTCCTGCATCCATTCTGCGGAATGAAATTCTAACACTGGTTTGCCCTTTTCTTCCATGAACTGTTCAATTTCTTCTCGTAAATCAAAGAAACGCCTCAGCACAGCACCTCGGCTTAACCATCTTACCCCAGTGTGGTATGGCAGGCCATAGATGTGGTCTTTCTCTCTGAGAAGGCTGTCAAACTGACGGTGATTCAGGCTTCTGGATCGGATGAAATTAACAGTTTGGATGACCACCTTCATGACATTATCCATCTTTAATGACTTGCAACACAAAGCCTCCTGGTGCAAAATACAGTGAAAAGTCAAAAATCACGTCCTCCATTTGCAGATTGCACTTTCTCTCTGAACTTTGTCACAACGCCTGCTTTTTCCCGATCATTGAGGGCGCACCATCTGTAGCCAGGCTGACAGCGCGGGACCAGTCCACTCCGACCCTGTCCAGCGCGCCGACGAGTGCGGTAAAAATATCAGCTGCTGTCGTTGTATCTGTCATCGGCACCAACTCCACGAACTCCTCGGTGACGGTCAATGTGTCATCAACTCCGCGGATGAAAATGGCCAGTTGTGCAACATCTGTAATGTCCGTGCTTTCATCAATTGCAACCGAAAACACAATAAATGACTTTACTTTTTGCTTCAACTGGCTGTCCAAATCCACTGAAAGATCGGAAATCCTGTCTGCAACTGTGTTTCTTGTCAGGCTGATATTTGCAAAAGCCTGCCGCTTTTCAGGGCACACAATCTCCGCTGCCTTCATCATGCATATTTTTACAAATTCACCCTCACTAAATGGTTTTGAAGCCACTGCGATTTCATTAGCAATGAGGTAGCTAGCTTTCACTGCAGCGTCACTGATGTCTCGGCTGTGAGTAAACACAGACTGCTGTTTCTTCAGACCCGCCAACAGTTCATTCACCTTCTCTTATCTCCGCTGTCCTTGAAAGTTGTCATATTTGTCGGCATGAAGACTCACATAGTGGCGACGAAGGTTATATTCTTTCAGCACTGCAACATGCTCTGAACACACCAAACATACAGCTTTCCCATTCAATTCCGTGAATAAATAGGATCACCATTTTTCTTGGAACACTCTGCACTCTGCGTCCACTTTTCTCTTTTTTGACAGAGACATATTGGGGCAATGAGGGTGCCAAAGCACATCATGTTAAAAGTAGAAGCCGTAATAAATATCGCGGGCAAAACAAAGTAGCTCATTGGCTGCACGTGCTTGACCTACTTGCTCTGCCCCGGTATAAACAGTTTGCTTGCTTAACACAATTGCTATTGCGCCATCCAGTGGACGCAATTGGAACAGCAGTTTATTTTATTGAAAAATTGCAGCGCATTTTTATACTTAAAAAAATATATATAATAATAATTAAAAAAAAATCTTTTTTTTGTTTTTTTCTTTTCAAAATCTTCTCGCGGGCCGGATTAAACCCGTTTGCGGGCCTGATCCGGCCCGCGGGCCGGACGTTTGACACCCCTGTTGTAGAGGGTGCAACAGGTCAGCACCTCAGGAGTAAATGTCCTTTGGCTTTTCATAGCCAAGCATTCAGAGGTCGAGACAGCAGGTGCAGTAGAGAGAGAGAGAGGACGGGAGAGAGGGAGAGGGAGAGAGAGGGTCGAAAACAGCAGGTCCGGGACAAGGTAGGGTGAACAGGTCAGGGTTCCATAGCCGCAGGAAGAACAGTTGAAACTGGAGCAGCAGCACGACAAGATAGCATGCCTGGGCAGGATATAGTCAGGATATAAATGCCTGGCACGACGTGAAGCACCCTTCCTAGGGACGACATGGAAGAGCACTAGTAAGCCAGTGACTCCCATAATAGGGTGAGAGGCAGAGAATCCCAGTGGAGTAAGCCAGTAAGCCAGTGGAGAGAGGGGAGCCGGCCAGGCAGAGACAGCATGGGCGGTTCGTCACTCCAGTGCCTTGCTGTTCACCTTCGCACCCCTGGGCCAGACTACACTCAATCATAGGACCTACTGAAAAGATGAGTCTTCAGTAAAGACTTAAAGGTCGAGACCAAGTCTGCGTCTCTCACCATTCCATAAAAATTGAGCTCTATAGGAGAAAGGCTCCAGCTGTTTGCTTAGAAATTCTAGGGACAATAAGGAGGCCTGCGTCTTGTGACCATATCGTACATGTAGGTATGTACGGCAGGACCAAATCGGAGAGACAGGTAGGAGCAAGTCCATGTAATGCTTTGTAGGTTAGCAGTAAAACCTTGAAATCAGCCCTAGCCTTAACAGGAATCCAGAGGCTAGCACTGGAGTAATATGATATACTTTTTTGGTTCTATTCTAGATTCTAGCAGCCATATTTAGCTATAACTTAAGTTTATCTAGTGCTTTATCCGGGTAGCCGGAGAGTAGCGCATTGCAGTGGTCTAATCTAGAAGTGACAAAAGCATGGATTAGCTTTTTTGCATCATTTTTGGACAAATGTTTTGAAGATGGAAAAAAGCTGCTCTTGAAACATTCTGAGAGATAAAAATAGATCATAAGTAGAATCCCTTTGATATAATATAATGTCATTTTTACTAGTGAAGTACAGAGGGCTTAATGTCAGTCAATGTCAGTTTAAGAAAGGGTGATGTGATGGTACATACTTTCAACACTAGATGGCACTCTAATCCTTCAAATGACTATTACAGATTGGCTAGACTAGGGATTGGTCAAGAATACTTTTTCCCCCTCTAAATGTTTTCGCAATCCAGTTTGGATCCATTTAATTTTACAGTGACTCAATGCAGCTCAACATTTGGAAAACCTTCTTCAGTAATAATATACTGTACATCATACCAGTGTGGTTATTATCAGCGCCATCTCTTGTGTGCTCTTTGATTCATTTTTAAACAGATACAAATACAGTACATTGTGTTGAAGCCCACAAATATAATTATAATTGTTGTAATGAGTTCAAACTCATTTGGTTATACCTCACTTAGTATGTATGAAGAGCGTGCTCTTCAACCAATGTGTGCTTCCATACATGGTAAAATGGGGTAGGTAGGCCTATATCTACAGTAGAACAATGCATTGTACAGCGACAATAGAATACAGTACAATAATATTTTATTTTATTTAGGGGATAGATCAGCTATGAAATTAGCAGATAGAATTGGAGACTATTAAATAACATTACTTGCATCATTTCTAATCCCCTTTTTTAATATATATTTTTTATTATATTTTGTATTATGCCCCTACCCCCTCTCCCCTATTTGGAGCACATGGTGGAAAACATAAAATGTCCGTATATATATTTATTTCCTAATCGTACTGGATTACTAGTGTAACGGCCAATCAACTAATCACTCTAATCTTAATTCCAACCCTCAGATATCCACAGACAATACATTTCAATAATAACACAGAAGCCTTCCAAGTAAAAACAGGAGGTTGGTGGCACCTGAATTGGCTCCCCTCAGTAGTCTCCTGTGTTACTTACTAACCCAAATCCAACACTCTGCCATTCACACCAGTATCTAAACACCAACACCAATTACACTGGTGTGGAGTGGGTAACAGGTGCACTATCTCACTTTAATAGCTGGGTGCTCTGCCATATATGACAATAACTTCAAATGAAATCCCAAGTTCAAGAAACATTGGGAAACGGCAGCACTCCAAAAAGTAAAACCCCCCAAAAATGTGTAACTCCCCCCACAATGTAACTGCCATTCAACAGTGACCTTGAAGCAATTAGGGTTAAGTGCTTTGCTCAAGGGCACATCGACAGATATTTCTCCTTGTCAGCTCAGTGATTTGAACCAGTGGCCTTTCAGTTACTGGCCAAACACTCTAACTGCTAGGCTACCTGCATATCAGAGTGTTTGAAATAGGATCCCTGTTCCAACAAATGTAGGTTAAATGGTGCAAGTTATTTATGTAGCCTGGGAATTATTCACTCTGTATATTGTGACGTCACGAGAGGCTACACAGCTTTCAGCGGGATTGCTCAAGTAGTGCAAGGAGACAAGGTTCAAACAAAACAAGGATTTTATTATAGGTCTTGGGAAATTAACGAAAATATAACAAAATTCTGTTCTCTTGTGGCTCTTTAAGGGTTAACAGTTCAGGGATGTCTCTTCCACATCCAAAATCATAATTCTCACTCGCTCAGATAACTTTTCCCCAGCCTTACTGTAGTCCACGTTGCAGCTAGTGGCCAACCCAGCAAAAAGTCCTTCCAAATGTCTCTCACGTATTTCCACAGGTGCATATATCCAAAGGTGAGTATTTCCCAAAGGTAAGTATCTCCAAATCCTTATATTCCTCATGGAAGTGGACGTGCAGCCCTCTTGTCCTCCAGAGCGCCCAGGTTGGAGACTGTGTCTCTTCCCTTCCCAAACCTTCAGCTCATCAGCTCCTCATTTGTTTCAGCTGCGTGGGAAGATTGGCCATAGAGGGGTGGAGTTCCCCGACCATACCAGCAGATGGAGCCATAGCCGTCTGGGTTTGCAGCCACCTCAGGGGATGTAACGTCCCTCCAGGACACAGCCTCTCGTGACATCACACATCCCCTCCTCGGGACCGACGTCCTCGTCGGGTAAAGGCAGCGAAGAAGGCATCACGCCGGGAGAGGGCGTCCGCATTGCCGTGGTGCTTGCCAGACTGCTCTCTCTTCAACTCCTCCAACTCTAGGACCAGGGACTCAGCCTCCTGTTGTCTCTCCTTGAGTTTCTTACTGAACGCATCAGCCTTGGTTTTAGCAGAGTTTAGCTTCTGTTGAGCAGCTTTCAGTTCCTTCTCTCTCTCTGCCTCCGCATTCTTCATCTTGTTCTCCAACACCTTGTACTTCTCCTCTGCCTTCTTCTGGACCTCCTTACTACTGCGCAGGGTCTCCTCACACTCCACGATGGTCCTGCGCAGCCTCTCCAGCTCCTCCTGTTGCTTAGGGAAGGAGCTCTGTTGGAGTTTAGCCTGGAGGATATCTAACTCTTCTGTCTTCATGTCTAACTGTTGCTTTAACAAACGATACCTCTCAGCGGTCCCCTTCAGACCAGACAGTTCTTTGTCCAGATTCTGTAGCTCCGTCTCTGTGTCGGTCTGGGCACCTGCCATCCCTATCAGAGCCCGGGCGGGAGTGAGTAACTCGGAGGATTGCACCGGAGCCTTCCCAGGATGAGTCTTGCCTCTCCGTTTCCGAGGTACTCGGGTTATCCTCTCCTGAGACTCTCTCCAGAGTGGGTAAAAGGCTGGGCAGTCTCGTCCAATTAGGACAGGGACGGGGAGGGAATCAACCACCCCCGCCGTCGTGTGTATGGTTCCCCGTGTGCTGGTCATTGTAAGTTCAGTAATGGGGTATTCCCTGGTGTCCCCATGGACACAGGAAACTGGGAGGACTTTCCCCGGGGTCAGACACGTTGGGCCCACCAAATCCTTACGCACCAGGGTGGCCCGGCTACCAGAATCCAGTAAGGCCTCCACATCATGGTGATTCACAGTTACCGGGCAGGTGGGGGGTCGATCTGGGCCGCCATCTACGACTCCCAAGAGCGAGGCAAACGGTGTGTGGGTGCTGAGCTGGAGGACTCCGCAGTGGGCATAGGTTCATCGGCTGGTTTCCCACACTGCCAGGAGATATGTCCCATCTCCCCACACCGGTAACACTGTCGAGTTTCCCCCTCCTGGTGTACTCTTCTTGGACCCGCCTGGTTTCTGGCTCCCCCTGGAGCCGGGATAAGTCCTGACGTGGCTGGGTTCGAGACCTTGGGGTCCTTTGGACGGGTTCTTCCCATTTGTGGTGGGGCCGCACTCCTGGGGTCTTTTCGGGAAGCATTCAGCATCTCCGCTGTGGCCTGGTACTTTTCCACAGCTTCCACGGTCAGATCAGCCGTGGTCAAGGCCTGTTGACTGATGAACCGTTTTGCCTCATAAGGCAGGGGCGCGTAGGTAACGATCCACCACAACGGCCTCCACCACCGCCGCTGCTGTATTCCTCTGCGGATCCAGCCATTTCCTTGCGATTCGGACAAGTTCATGCATCTGCGCCCGAGGAGGTTGGTCTGGTTGGAAGGTCCAGCTGTGAAAGCGCTGGGCCATACCAAACTTTGTGAGTCCATATCTGCTGAGGATCTCAGACTTCAGGGCATTATAGTCAGTAACCTGGTCAGGGCCCAGGTCCCGGACAGCATTCAGCGATTCCCCGGTTAGAAAGGGGGCTAACAGACCAACCCACTGTTGCTTGGGCCAGGCTTCCCTAGTGGCCGTGGCCTCAAATGCATGCAGGTATGCCTCAATGTCATCGGTAGCTCCCATCTTAGATATAAAGTCACTTGCCTTTATTGGGCGGGTATTTTGGACCACCCTCTGTCTCTGCAACTGCAATTCCTCTGCCTTCAGAAGGTTGGCTTTCTTTTGCTCCTCCAAGAGAGCCACGTTTGCTTGCATCTGGGCTTGCTGGCCAGCAACAAGGGCTTTCAATATGTCCTCCATTTCAGTCGGCGGGGAGCCTACGGCCAACTTGGAAAACTGGGTGATCAAACCTTCGGTATCCTCCTCTGACATGCACTATTAACGCTTGAGCGTGCCCGTATTCTCCACCATCTGTGACGTCACGAGAGGCTACACAGCTTTCAGCGGGATTGCTCAAGTAGTGCAAGGAGACAAGGTTCAAACAAAACAAGGATTTTATTATAGGTCTTGGGAAATTAACGAAAATATAACAAAATTCTGTTCTCTTGTGGCTCTTTAAGGGTTAACAGTTCAGGGATGTCTCTTCCACATCCAAAATCATAATTCTCACTCGCTCAGATAACTTTTCCCCAGCCTTACTGTAGTCCACGTTGCAGCTAGTGGCCAACCCAGCAAAAAGTCCTTCCAAATGTCTCTCACGTATTTCCACAGGTGCATATATCCAAAGGTGAGTATTTCCCAAAGGTAAGTATCTCCAAATCCTTATATTCCTCATGGAAGTGGACGTGCAGCCCTCTTGTCCTCCAGAGCGCCCAGGTTGGAGACTGTGTCTCTTCCCTTCCCAAACCTTCAGCTCATCAGCTCCTCATTTGTTTCAGCTGCGTGGGAAGATTGGCCATAGAGGGGTGGAGTTCCCGACCATACCAGCAGATGGAGCCATAGCCGTCTGGGTTTGCAGCCACCTCAGGGGGATGTAACGTCCCTCCAGGACACAGCCTCTCGTGACATCACAATATATTTATAGATCTTATTCCTATCAGAGCCATTGTCAAAGCAGAAAGTGCACAGAGAGGGAATGGCTGTGTCTGAAATGGCACCCTATTCCCTAGTAAACTACTTTTGACGAAAGCCCTATGGGCCCTGATCAAAAGTAGTGCACTGTATGGGAATAGGTTGCCATTTCAGATTTAGCCATAGCCTAAAACTACCTCACCAAGAACAGCAGCACAACTGCCTCAAAGATGGAGGGTCTTGTCTGTACCATAATAGGAACATGGTTAATACTGTGGGATGGGATGCCTCCTCTGGCTCTGTAAACTGAAAGAGCCAGTGTCTGCTTAGTGTTTACCAGCACTAGAACACAACACACTGCATTCCAATATATAGCTCACATCAAAACACAAATCATTTCCACATTATTGGAATTTCCTGCTCTATCTTGAAGAGTTACAGTGGGGGGGGAAAATATTTAGTCAGCCACCAATTGTGCAAGTTCTCCCACTTAAAAAGATGAGAGAGGCCTGTAATTTTCATCATAGGTACACGTCAACTATGACAGACAAATTGAGAAAAAAAATCCGGAAAATCACATTGTAGGATTTTTAATGAATTTATTTGCAAATTATGGTGGAAAATAAGTATTTGGTCACTTACAAACAAGCAAGATTTCTGGCTCTCACAGACCTGTAACTTCTTCTTTAAGAGGCTGCTCTGTCCTCCACTCGTTACCTGTATTAATGGCACCTGTTTGAACTTGTTATCAGTATAAAAGACACCTGTCCACAACCTCAAACAGTCACACTCCAAACTCCACTATGGCCAAGACCAAAGAGCTGTCAAAGGACACCAGAAACAAAATTGTAGACCTGCACCAGGCTAGGGAAGACTGAATCTGCAATAGGTAAGCAGCTTGGTTTGAAGAAATCAACTGTGGGAGCAATTATTAGGAAATGGAAGACATACAAGACCACTGATAATCTCCCTCGATCTGGGGCTCCACGCAAGATCTCACCCCGTGGGGTCAAAATGATCACAAGAACGGTGAGCAAAAATCCCAGAACCACACGGGGGGACCTAGTGAATGACCTGCAGAGAGCTGGGACCAAAGTAACAAAGCCTACCATCAGTAACACACTACGCCGCTAGGGACTCAAATCCTGCAGAGCCAGACGTGTCCCCATGCTTAAGCCAGTACATGTCCAGGCCCGTCTGAAGTTTGCTAGAGTGCATTTGGATGATCCAGAAGAGGATTGGGAGAATGTCATATGGTCAGATGAAACCAAAATAGCACTTTTTGGTAAAAACTCAACTCGTCGTGTTTGGAGGACAAAGAATGCTGAGTTGCATCCAAAGAACACCATACCTACTGTGAAGCATGGGGGTGGAAACATCATGCTTTGGGGCTGTTTTTCTGCAAAGGGACCAGGACGACTGATCCGTGTAAAGGAAAGAATGAATGGGGCCATGTATCGTGAGATTTTGAGTGAAAACCTCCTTCCATCAGCAAGGGCATTGAAGATGAAACGTGGCTGGGTCTTTCAGCATGACAATGATCCCAAACACACTGCCCGGGCAACGAAGGAGTGGCTTCGTAAGAAGCATTTCAAGGTCCTGGAGTGGCCTAGCCAGTCTCCAGATCTCAGCCCCATAGAAAATCTTTGGAGGGAGTTGAAAGTCTGTGTTGCCCAGCGACAGCCCCAAAACATCACTACTCTAGAGGAGATCTGCATGGAGGAATGGGCTAAAATACCAGCAACAGTGTGTGAAAACCTTGTGAAGACTTACAGAAAACGTTTGACCTGTGTCATTGCCAACAAAGGGTATATAACAAAGTATTGAGAAACTTTTGTTATTGACCAAATACTTATTTTCCACCATAATTTGCAAATTAATTAATAAAAAATCCTACAATGTGATTTTCTGGAATTTTTCTCATTTTGTCTGTCATAGTTGATGTGTACCTATGATGAAAATTACAGGCCTCTCTCATCTTTTTAAGTGGGAGAACTTGCACAATTGGTGGCCGACTAAATACTTTTTTCCCCACTGTATGGCGAGAACAACATGTTTGTTTAGGGCTGTTTTATTGGCTGTTGCTTTTAGGCTTTGTCCCAAATGGCACCCTATTCCCTATTTAGTACACCACTACCCTATGGTCAAAAGTAGTGCTCCATGTAGGGAATAGGGTGCCATTTGGGACTCAACCATGTCTGAACACAAAAGGTCCCTAACAAGCCCTGTCTAATTCCTCTACCCAAGAGGAATCTAAACAAAAACTATCTCTTAATTTCCATTCTCCAGCCCATAGCAGGCCCCTGATAAGCATCAGGGCTATGAGAGAGAGAGAGAGAGAGAGTGAGAGAGAGAGAGAGAGTGCACGTGTATGTGTCCAGGCCAAGGCTACAGCACACCACACAGGCTGAGGAGCTTGGCCGGCCATTTTGACGGCACAAAAAGCTCCTTGTATACATATTGCCCCGACTCCTGCTAATACAACTAACGTTCTCTCTCTTCTGGCTGCAAGCCGCTCCTTGGAATTCCACTTTGTTTTGCTTGGAGTCATGTATCCCTGCAGTCAATCAGTCAGTCAGTCTAAATCCTACTAGAGTTTCAGTCAATCAGTCAGTCAGTCAGTCTAAGTCCTACTAGAGTTTGTCTATCAGTCAGTCAGTCAAAATCCTACTAGAGTTTCAGTCTATCCAGCCAGGCAGGCAGGAAGAACATCCTGAGCCTCCGAGTGGCTCAAGGCAGAACATTAAACATGTTATGTAGAACTGAACCCTGCTGTTCTCAGCACTGCTGTCCTCAGATCAATAGGCCTCTGACACTGTTCTCTCCGCATATGCTGAGTGATGTAACATTGTAGTAGCCTGCGTGCCAGTCTGTTTGTGTCATCATGCCAACTCATTGTCAAATAAAATGGTCATGTTTGGCTTGACGATGACAGCAATGGCATTGACAAGAGCACAGAACAGATCTGAGACCAGGCTAGTAGTAGGATGATTCTTTAAAAAAAGGATTGAGATTGGGGAATGGGTAGCATATAGGAAACAATATCAATGCAGTAGCTATCTAAACCAGAATGTCTTACCGAAGATTAAGCGATATGATTCTGCTGAGAAGAACATGTTCCATCAGGAGTAGGGCTGAGGGGTTAAACTAACTGCTAGTTTAATCTAATGCTTGGCTACTCTGCTTCCCTGTTGGCAGAACCATGACTAATGACAAAAGCAGAGCTCTGGTTCTTTCTGTGAGGAGGCGAGGGGTGAACCCACAAGATAAAGTGAATGAACATTATAACTGCAGACCCAAGACGGAGAAATACCAAGGTCGAATGGTACAGTCATCAAAGACATTAGTTTGGCCTTTCGGTGGGCCAGAACTCACTCACTGTGCGTTATTCATTTGCTTCTAACCTAAAACCAGAATGTCTCTCCATCGTTTACAGTAGCTACAGTTTTGCACAGTCTGCAAGTTACTTTACAAGCAGCTTTAATTGGATGGCAGAACAGTCAACCTAGCCTGGTGATGTGAGACCTAGCGTTCCATTACAGCAAGCCTCATCAGAATATAGGCATATGTAATAAATCTTATTGCCATTGTGTTCAATGTTTGTCTACTTAGCCCCAGAGTTAATGAGTGTCACGTCAAGTGCATTTAGTGCAGTCACAGTACACTCATTACACGTTGTGCTCTCTCTGCTAATGTAGAAGATAGCTTGCTACTCAGACTTGGGGCGTCCAGTATTGTTGCATACTGTAGAAACAGGGAATGTAATCTCTTGGGGAAGATAGAGTAGAGGACAATTTGTGAACCTCACTTCTATTTCCACTTGACAACCGTGGAGACATAGTGACAAACTACTCAGGCCTCTGCAGAGACATGTTGAAGGGTAAAGTGAAATGTCAGCACAATCATGTGATAGCTAACACTTCCTGAGTTTTCCCTGTAGTTTGTTATTTTAAGACTGAATTATTTAGTTGTTCATTATGAGTGTATTTACCTCATGAGTCTCGCCATGGATCATTGCAACATGCGGTAGAGCCATTCAAGGTCTTTATGCATTCAAGGTCTTTACTGCTCAATGTTATGTTTAGCATATTATGCTGCATTGCACCATGTGTGAATTACATGTGTATGGACTGGAAATATTAGCATTTGAATTAAAATACAACTATTCTTCTGCTTCTTCTTCTGAATTATTGAAAGTATAATTCATTGCATTTGCGAAAAGGACTCATTTGAAATGCATTAGAAAATCCAGAGAATCTCAAACTGAAAGGCTTTGTGAGAAACGATCTGCCTGGAGTCGAGTGGAAGAACATTGTGGTTGGTTGGTTTCCATGAGACAGGACATTTATTTAACAGATGTGAACTACTGCACATTAATACAGCCAACTGCTGACATCAAAGGAAATCTAACGTTCCCACATTTTGACCTCTTGTGTGCTACTTTTAACTTACATACTGTACTGTATGTTGTCTACATGTTGTCTACATGGAAATACAACATGTCTTTGAAAAATATTAAGGGTAAAAGCTGCAATATGTAACTTTTTGAGCTACCCGACCAAATTCACATAGAAATTTATGATTTCGTTATACTCCGGTGATTTCTATGGTTTTTACTAGATTACTTGTAGTTTTTCATGTTGTCTGTCTGTAATTGTGTAATGACTTGGTACTGCCTATCTTGGCCAGGATGCTCTTGAAAAGGATATTTCAAATCTCAATGAGCCCTTCCTGGTTAAATAAAGGTTAAATAAATAAATAATTAAAAGTTGGTTTAGATGGTATATTGTGATTCTCTACTGCTTGTTTTGTCACATAAACTGAAATTAGGCAAACAATTAGAATATTAGCAACCAGGAGTGATTTCTGCATATTGCACCTTTAATAAAGGTGCCACTTTTTAGACATGCTTTCAGTGAGAATGACAGATCTATAACCCACCTTTCTATGTGAATTTGGTCGGGTCGTCCAAAAGGTTACATATTGCAGCTTTAAGTATAAAGAGAAAATAATAGTTTGAGTCAAAAAATGTTTGCGAGGTTCACATATTGGTATCTGTTTTCTCAACTTAAATGAACTGCTTGTAGAAGCATGTTGTCACGCCCTGACTCAAGGGACGTTTATTTGTTGAGTCAGGATGTGTATATTCCGTGTTGTGTTTGTTCATTGTTATAGAATCTATTATGTGTAGATCTATGTTGGCCGGGGTGGTTCCCAATCAGAGGCAGCTGTAGCTCGTTGTCTCTGATTGGGGACCATACTTAGGCAGCCTTTTGGCATGAGTTAGTTGTGGGATCTTGTTCCAGTTATGGTATGTTTGTGTGTTACCTTGGACTTCACGTTTTGTTTGTTGTTTTGTCGCGTGTTCATTTGTTTCAATAAACATGTATGCTTATCACGCTGCGCCTTGGTCCTTCTCGTTCATAAACGATCGTGACAGAAGATCCCACCAATCCTGGACCAAGCAGCGTGCCGAGGAGAGAGGATGGACTTGGGAGGAGATGAGCGAGAGTCTGGCAAGAGGGATGGAGGCCATGATCACGGGGGAGAGACAACCCCCAAAACATTTTTTGGGGGGGCACACGCCGTGGACGACGAGGCAGCGGGAGGCCGCGATAGAGCGGTTCAGCTGTTTAGCAGAGGAGGCCACCAGATTAGGGGTGGTCATTGGTTCAGAGGGAGCAGAAGGAAAGTGTAGAGGCACGGCGAGAGGAGCTGGTTAGGCAGCAGAAGGAGCGGGGGTTAATGAAGGAACCCAGTCCCGCTCCTCGCACCAATCAAGTGGTGCGTGTCGCCAGCCCGGTCCGGCCTGTTCCTGCCCCTCGCACCAAGCCAGTGGTGCGCATCGCCAGCCCGGTCCGACCTGTTCCTGTCCCTCGCACCAAGACAGTGGTGCGCGTCGCCAGCCCGGTCCGGCCTGTTCCTGCTCCCCGCACCAGGCCAGTGGTGCGCGTCGCCAGTCCGGTACGGCCTGTTCCTGCTCCCCGCACCAAGCCAGTGGTGCGCGTCGTCAGCCCAGTCCGGCCCGTTCCTGCTCCCCGCACCAAGCCAGGGGTGCGCGTCATCAGCCAGGTCCGGCCTGTTCCTGTCCCTCGCACCAAGACAGTGGTGCGCGTCGCCAGCCCGGTCCGGCCTGTTCCTGCTCCCCGCACCAGGCCAGTGGTGCGCGTCGCCAGTCCGGTACGGCCCGTTCCTGCTCCCCGCACCAAGCCAGTGGTGCGCGTCGTCAGCCCAGTCCGGCCCGTTCCTGCTCCCCGCACCAAGCCAGGGGTGCGCGTCATCAGCCAGGTCCGGCCCGTTCCTGCTCCCCGCACCAAGCCAGTGGTGCGTGTATCCAGTCCGGCACGGCCCGTGCCTGTTCCACCGGTGCCTGGTCAGGCCCCGGTCAGCTGCTCCACTCCGGAGCCAGAGCAATCCGCTCCACCGGGGTCTAGTCCAGCTCCGGTCAGCGGCTCCACTCCGGAGCCAGAGCAGTCCGCTCCACCGGTGCCTGATCCAGCTCCGGTCAGCGGCTCCACTCCGGAGCCAGAGCAGTTCGATCCACCGTCGTCGGGTCCAGCTCCAGTCAGCGGTTCCAGTCCAGACCCAGACGTCAGCCCCTCTCCAGGTTCGGGGTCTCCCACACCAGGGTCCAGACAGGGCTTGGTACGTCGTGGGAGGAAGGAGAGGGGAAGCAGCGTGCCGAGGTCCAGACCAGACCAGGGGCGCAACAGGGAGGTGGAGAGTAAGTGGTGGTCACACCTGGAGCCGGATCCGCCTCCGAGGCGGAATGCCCACCCGGCCCCTATCCTGTTATGTTTATGTGGCGCGGTCGGAGTCCGCACCTTTGGGGGGGGGGTACTGTCACGCCCTGACTCAAGGGACGTTTATTTGTTGAGTCAGGATGTGTATATTCCGTGTTGTGTTTGTTCATTGTTATAGAATCTATTATGTGTAGATCTATGTTGGCCGGGGTGGTTCCCAATCAGAGGCAGCTGTAGCTCGTTGTCTCTGATTGGGGACCATACTTAGGCAGCCTTTTGGCACGAGTTAGTTGTGGGATCTTGTTCCAGTTATGGTATGTTTGTGTGTTACCTTGGACTTCACGTTTCGTTTGTTGTTTTGTCGCGTGTTCATTCGTTTCAATAAACATGTATGCTTATCACGCTGCGCCTTGGTCCTTCTCGTTCGTAAACGATCGTGACACGTGTATTAGTCAGCATATTATGACATACACTACCGGTCAAAAGTTTTAGAACACCTACTCTTTCAAGGGTTTTTCTTTATTTTTACTATTTTCTACTTTGTAGAATAATAGTGAAGACATCAAAAATATGAAATAACACATATGGAATCATGTAGTAACCAAAACAGTGTTAAACAAATCAAAATATATTTGAGATTTGAGATTTTTCAAATAGCCACGCTTTGCCTTGATGACAGCTTTGCACACTCTTGGCATTCTCTCAACCAGCTTCACCTGGAATGCTTTTCCAACAGTCTTGAAGGAGTTCCCACATATGATGAGCACTTGTTGGCTGCTTTTCCTTCACTCTGGGGTCCAACTCATCCCAGGTCACCTGATGCAGCACTCCAACACTCTCCTTCTTGGTAAAATAGCCCTTACACAGCCTGGAAGTGTGTTGGGTCATTGTCCTGTTGAAAAACAAATGATAGTCTGACTAAGCCCAAACCAGATGGGATGGCGCATCACTGCAGAATGCTGTGGTAGCCATGCTGGTCGAAAAAAGAAAAAAAATCCCTTGAATGAGTAGGTGTTGTAAAACGTTTAACCGGTAGTGTATATCTACTATAAAGCAATAGTATGCCTACTGTGTATCCACACTGTCCTGTGTACCGAACCTCTAAAGAACGTATTCCGTAACGAGAGATGAATGACAGAACTACCACAACAACCACTTCGCTTCGCTGCTCTCCATATGAAAGGACCGTATTAACACATCACCGCACAAGCACACATAGAATAAGCTGTTAGGCTAAAACAATGGGGACAATCACGGCATAATGCATAAACACCAAGCATTATCTCTGGTTGTGTATGTGTGTGTGTTGGGGGGGATGCAGATGAGACGCGACAAGAATGAAATTGGGCCGGATTACGCTGATCTGGAAATAGATCAGGCCTTAATTTAATAGTTATAGCCTCAACCCTTCTCAACAACACCCACTGAGCACTTACGATGTAATTAATTAAAGCCATCTTAACCTAATACGACTGGGACGGAGGGAGGGCGTGTATCAACGCCCTCCTGAGTGCTCCTGAGTTCCTGGTTCGAATCCAGGCTCTGTCGCAGCCGGCCGCGACCGGGAGACTCATGGGCGGCGCACAATTGGCCCAGCGTCGTCCAGGGTAGGGGAGGGAATGGACGGGAAGGGAGGGAATGGCCGGCAGGGATGTAGCTCAGTTGATAGAGCATGGCGTTTGTAACGCCAGGGTTGTGGGTTTGATTCCCACGGGGGGCCAGTATAAAAATAAAAAATAAAAATACATGTATTCACTAACTGTAAGTCGCTCTGGATAAGAGTGTCTGCTAAATGACTAAAAATGTCATATAATTGAGATGGGACTGCTGCAATTATGATGTCATAGTCTTGGTTTCACTTCTGCTGGAACTTTCACATCAGTGCTCACCAGTGCAAGACATTAGCTGACGGAGGTACATTAAACCCACTGCTGGCTGCAGAAAGAAACTCAATTAGGCCCGCTCAGGATGTGTGTGTGTGTGAGAGAGAGAGAGAGAGACTGCTATTCAAATTTATGGAAAGTGGTGTTGGGGAAAAACATACAACATTATAAAATTCATGTACACAAACTGGCAATAAACACACACATTTCTTTCCACAGGGCCGTGGGGTGAGTCAGGGATGCAGCTTAAGCCCCACCCTCTTCAACATTTATATAAATGAATTGGCGAGGGCACTAGAACAGTCTGCAGCATCCGGCCTCACCCTACTAGAATCTGTAATAAATCGTTGTTTATTATCTATGCATTGTCACTTTACCCCTACCCACATGTACAAATTACCTCGACTAACCTGTACCCCCGCACATTGACTCGGTACCGGTACCCCCTGTATATAGCCTCGTTATTGTTATTTTATTGTGTTACTTTTTAATGTTTTAAATATTTTTTTAAACTTTAGTTTATTTAGTAAATATTTTCTTAACTCTTTCTTGAACTGCATTGTTGCTTAAGGGCTTTTAAGTAAGCATTTCATGGTAAGGTCTGTTGTTTTCGGCGCATGTGACAAATAACATTTGATTTGATTTGAAGTAAAATGTCTACTGTTTGCTGATGATATGGTGCTTCTGTTCCCAACCAAGGAGGGCCTACAGCAGCACCTAGAACTTCTGCACAGATTCTGACTGTAAATCTCAGTTAGACAAAAATAATGGTGTTCCAAAAAAGGTCCAGTTGCCAGGACCACAAATACAAATTGCATCTAGACACCGTTGCCCTGGAGCACACAAAAAACGATACCTACCTCGGCCTAAACATCAGCGCCACAGGTAACTTCCACAAAGCTGTGAACGATCTGAGAGACAAGGCAAGAAGGGCCTTCTATGCCATCAAATGGAACATAAAATTTGACATACCAATTAGGATCTGGCCAACCAAATCATGAGAAAACAAATATATAATTATTTGACACATTGGAAAGAATTAACAAAAAAACAGAGCAAACTTGAATGCTATTTGGCCCTAAACAGAGAGTACACAGTGGCAGAATACCTGACCACTGTGACTGACCCCAAATTAAGGAAATCTTTGACTATGTACAGACTCAGTGAGCATAGCCTTGCTATTGAGAAAGGTCGCCGTAGGCAGACCTGGCTCTCAAGAGAAGACAGGCTATGTGCACACTGCCCACAAAATGAGGTGGAAACTGAGCTGCACTTCCTAACCTCCTGCCAAATGTATGACCATATTAGAGACGCATATTTCCCTCAGATTACACAGACCCACAAAGAATAGAAAAAAAAAAAAATCCTATTTTGATAAACTCCCATATCTGTTGGGTGAAATACCACAGTGTGCCATCACAGCAGCAACATTTGAGAGAGAGAGAGAGAGAGAGAGAGAGAGAGAGAGAGAGAGAGAGAGAGAGAGAGAGAGAGAGAGAGAGAGAGAGAGAGAGAGAGAGAGAGAGAGAGAGAGAGAGAGAGAGAGAGAGATCCCCTGCCAGATAACCAGACAGGCTGACTCATGTCAGGGCAGCTGATTGGAGTGTCACTCAGGAGGGCAGGCAGTTCTTAGATTGGCCCATTGTGTGTCTTTAACACAGAAAACACTGACTGAGTGGAGCTGCCACTAAATCATGGACATATCAGTGGGAATGGGACTTTGGAAGGTCATCTGTTCTACAGAGGAATAATGTCTCTGATAGATTAGATACAGACATTTGTTCTTGCAGTCATCATCATAATGATTTTGTAATCATTATGATTTTCAGTGTAGTTTTTAGTTTAGCAGATAAATAAATAAATCCCTTATTTAATAGATCTGTATTATGTAATAACAAAATCCCTGATGGATGTGAGTGTAAGGTTTGTCTTTTTTGATCAATGTTCCCACAACAATCCTCACAATCTGTGCACTGAAGCAGACTTTATTGTTTCACAAAAGGTGCCAACAACGGAATTCTGTGGCAGAGAGTTTTACTTTTTCTCTACCTGTTATCGTTGGTTCGGTTCAGTTGCCATAGCCACTTCACACTGTGACCCTTGGAGTTTCTCAGATATTTGTATAATTGTATTTGAGCTCTGAGCAGCAGCACTATTGATTGAATAAAAAATCCATGTATCACATTATCCAAGAGTCCAGGCCGTGAAAAGTACCCCCTATTGGCTTTGGAAATCACGTTTCGATTGAATGAGGCCTGTCCCAGAAATGAACCCTAATCCCCCGAACTGAAAAGGCTCCCAAATGTTCACCCATCATGCTCCGCCTCACTGCTCTTATCTGAGAGATTAAGCCCCGATGCGGGGGCCCTGTGAGCCGGGAGAGACCACATGGTGACACAGACATGAGCCTTGTTTACACCCTGTGCTAATGTGAGTTTCAACAAATATTATGGTTAAACTCAAATATACAAATTGATTAAAAAAAACTATATTTGTGGAATAATAAAAAAAAAGGTATAATCTTCGTAAATTATATCATAAAAAGGACTGGTGGATTTATGTCACACATGCAGCTAACAAAAATATATGGAAATGTCTGCTCTACTCAAAATTACAACCAACTAATTGCAGCATTACCGCAAAAATGGAAGAGGCAAGTGGAAGTGGGAGAAAGTAAGGAACTTGTCTGTCGGCCCTACATTATAGACCAAAATTGGCTAAAGGAAATTGTGATAAAGAAAAAAGTATACCAGTTTCATTTAAGGACCAAAAAATTGACAGCTGTGCCATATAGATTGGAAAATAGTTGGGAAGAGATTTTCGATGTACCGATTCCATGGCATATGGTTTATGAACTGCTACAAAAAACAACGCTGGATTCAAAATTTACAGTTTTTCAATTTAAATTATTATACAACTTTCTTGAAACCATTAGAATGTTAAATATATGGGGGATACAACCATCCCAGCTCTGCAGATTTTTCTGCGAAGAGACAGAATCTTTAGATCATTTGTTTTGGTACTGTCCATATGTAGCTTGTTTTTGGTCGCAGGTTCAGGAATAGCTGAAGAACTGCAACATTTACCTGGAGCTAACTCTGCAAATTGCACTGCTGGGTGATTTAAAAAGTAATTGTCAATTGATCAATAATATAATAATACTTTTAGAAAAAATATTTATCTTTAATTTACAATATGTAGAATCTATGGGAAAAGAAAGGTTCAGAACTTTTGTGAAATATCACAGCACAGTAAAAAAATATATGGCAAATATAAATCAAAACTGGATGGTGTTCAGAGATAGATGGGAGGGGTTGAGTGGAGCTGAAGGATGGGACTAAAAACAAACAAAAGATAATTATTGTAAAATATACTGTGTCCGTAAAATGTATATAGTATGTATGAGTTGGAAGTAGAAGCCTAAGAGTTGTTGTCCATTAGTTTACTCCAATTAGTGGAGGGATGGTAGGGTTAGGGGAAAGTAATAAAGGAAAATATATTTAAAAATACATATATATTTTATGTATATATTTACAAAACAATATATGGGGGATTGGAAATGATGCAGACAATTACATTGATGTAAGCCACAATCTATCTGCAATATTAAAGCTGATCTACCGGCTTTAAAAAAATAATATATACAGTGGGGAAAAAAAGCATTTAGTCAGCCACCAATTGTGCAAGTTCTCCCACTTAAAAAGATGAGAGAGGCCTGTAATTTTCATCATAGGTACACGTCAACTATGACAGACAAAATGAGATTTTTTTTCCCAGAAAATCACATTGTAGGATTTTTAATGAATTTATTTGCAAATTATGGTGGAAAATAAGTATTTGGTCACCTACAAACAAGCAAGATTTCTGGCTCTCATAGACCTGTAACTTCTTCTTTAAGAGGCTGTTCTGTCCTCCACTTGTTACCTGTATTAATGGCACCTGTTTGAACTTGTTATCAGTATAAAAGACACCTGTCCATAACCTCAAACAGTCACACTCCAAACTCCACTATGGCCAAGACCAAAGAGCTGTCAAAGGACACTAGAAACAAAATTGTAGACCTGCACCAGGCTAGGAAGACTGAATCTGCAATAGGCAAGCAGCTTGGTTTGAAGAAATCAACTGTGGGAGCAATTATTAGGAAATGGAAGACATACAAGACCACTGATAATCTCCCTCGATCTGGGGCTCCACGCAAGATCTCACCCCGTGGGGTCAAAATGATCACAAGAACGGTGAGCAAAAATCCCAGAACCACATGGGGGGTCCTAGTGAATGACCTGCAGAGAGCTGGGACCAAAGTAACAAAGCCTACCATCAGTAACACACTACGCCGCTAGGGACTCAAATCCTGCAGAGCGAGACGTGTCCCCCTGCTTAAGCCAGTACATGTCCAGGCCCGTCTGAAGTTTGCTAGAGTGCATTTGGATGATCCAGAAGAGGATTGGGAGAATGTCATATGGTCAGATGAAACCAAAATAGCACTTTTTGGTAAAAACTAAACTCGTCGTGTTTGGAGGACAAAGAATGCTGAGTTGCATCCAAAGAACAACATACCTACTGTGATGCATGGGGGTGGAAACATCATGCTTTGGGGCTGTTTTTCTGCAAAGGGACCAGGACGACTGATCCGTGTAAAGGAAAGAATGAATGGGGCCATGTATCGTGAGATTTTGAGTGAAAACCTCCTTCCATCAGCAAGGGCATTGAAGATGAAATGTGGCTGGGTCTTTCAGCATGACAATGATCCCAAACACACCACCCGGGCAACGAAGGAGTGGCTTCGTAAGAAGCATTTCAAGGTCCTGGAGTGGCCTAGCCAGTCTCCAGATCTCAACCCCATAGAAAATCTTTGGAGGGAGTTGAAAGTCTGTGTTGCCCAGCGACAGCCCCAAAACATCACTGCTCTAGAGGAGATCTGCATGGAGGAATGGGCCAAAATACCAGCAACAGTGTGTGAAAACCTTGTGAAGATTTACAGAAAACGTTTGACCTGTGTCATTGCCAACAAAGGGTATATAACAAAGTATTGAGAAACTTTTGTTATTGACCAAATACTTATTTTCCACCATAATTTGCAAATAAATTAATTTAAAATCCTACAATGTGATTTTCTGGATTTTTTTTTCTCATTTTGTCTGTCATAGTTGACGTGTACCTATGATGAAAATGACAGGCCTCTCTCATCTTTTTAAGTGGGAGAACTTGCACAATTGGTGGCTGACTAAATACTTTTTTCCCCACTGTACACTATATATACAAAACAAACAAATGAGTTTCGTGATCTGATCAATATGATTCAATCACCATCTGATCAAGGTTTGTCACGTCTACACATGGTATTAAAATGTGTCTCTTATCCATTCACTGTGTCTGCATTGTGACCAGATTAGCTGATGCCTCCCTGTATGTAAAGTATTTAACAGATATTCTTTCTAAATAATATGCATTTATTTATATTAAGACAATAACTAATGCCATAAGTCAATGGTGCTACCTGTCAATGATTTTAGAGGCCGGTATAATGATTATTTAAATGGTTTACATTTGATTGATATCCAGACGCAATGCGTGCCTGACTACCTCCGGAGGTGGTCAGGAAGATCTGATCACAATCAGATCACAATGTGTCTTTTAATCGTCTACACCTGTCTAAAATGTCCTGCTCTGGTTGTGTGTGTGTGTCTCTCTCTCTTCACAGATTTCCCCCTCAGGGGACGTCCCACCACATAGGGAATCAGATCTAGCCCAGAACAAACGTGTGAATCATATTCAGTTATCAATATTGAAATGATCCCCGCCTGCAGGAAGTAAATAGAGAGGGTTTGGGGAGGGCAGCAGTGGCCGACGCAAGAAGGGAGGGGCATATCCTCACACTTGGCCCCCTCAGGGTGTGTGTATAGCAGAAGGAAAGTGTGTGCGTGCATCTGTGTGCGTCTGTGTGTGTGCGCATGTGTGCGTGTATTTCCGTGTGTCTAAGTGCATATTGTGTGTATATAGTTGGGGAGTGGACTTGACGCCTGGATTTGCAATGGAGCACTGTGTGCATGTTCCTTTAATCTGTGGACCTGAGCAAGTTCATTGTTCCTTTAAGCTGAGGATGCATGACTGCACTGCACACTCATCTCATCCAGCCTCTCATAGATATGCAGAGCAGACTCTGCCTCCCCCACAATCCATTCATTCTGATTGCTCTGCGGTCATTCATTGGAGAAAACACAGAACATACCATTTTTGTTTTTACTAGCTTTTCCCAATGTTGTTAAAAGGTTATTGAACCAGCATTTTATGGCACTGCTGCCGAATTACAGGTCAATATACAGAAATGTATTATGAGCCTTGTTATCGCAATACCAATAATATCACTGGGTTGGGCTGTGTGTGTGTTTGTGTGTGTATGTGTGTGTGTGCCGAATGCGTGTGTATGCATAGCTTGGTGCTTGTGTGTGCTCACCGCGTGCCACTTGCGTGCGTGTGTGTGTATGATTAGCTCGTTATTTGTGTGTGTGTGTGTTTATTTGAGCAAGTCTGTTGTTTATCAAGTAGAGCGTAATTCAGCAAGTTCCCCCCCTGATGAGTCACCAGTGGATACTGTCTGTCTGTCCTTGGAGGGTGGAAGCCCAATTTAATTACACACAGAGGACTTGCTGCTCTGCTCTGCTCTCCACCACAGAAACATATGAAACATAATCAACTTGTAGCCACTAATTGCAATCAAACTTTAAACTGCATCAGAGACTAATAATAGAACCATGAAACAGTACACTGCATTAATTGCATAATTGAAAATGAGAGGAGTGCTGTAGTGAATTGTTTGGTATGACACTCCAGCCTCTACAGTACAGTGGAGGGAAGCTATAATGATAATACATCATGTAATTAAACATTATCCATGCTATATATTACTGTGCTATTCATTCTTATGATGCCTAGCTATCAGGGTTGAGCTCTCATGGGTAAAACAGGCATTAGTTCCAATATAGTTGCTATTGATTGGTTAACACATTGATTAAGAGAGACATTGTTGAACCACTGGGCCAAATAATCAGTTTGTAGCAGAGAATTATTTAATTGGTTAATCTATACCCATTTACAATGCTCTGGTTGACTAACACTTGGCAGCTCATGCAGATTTGAATATACTGTAGGTCTATCTCTGTTGGGCTTCTAGATTAACATGGCAGAGCGGTAATTATTTAAAGTGCCTGGACTAGACTACTTCTGATTCTAACCCTATAGCCTGTGATCATCCAAGGTGATCTTTGCATTATTCACCAGTAGCCACATTAATAAACATTAGAGAGAGAAATGCAACGTTTCTAGTGTTCAAACTGTTCTCACAAGGCCAGTGATATGTAGTTTTAGCAGATTACATTATATATACATTACAACAGTGACTGAAGATGTGGTTTGCCTGGTCGTATGCCTAGTATTAAGACCTAGCCACACTGCAACCACATGAGCAGGCCATACACCATTTAAAAATATTGCTTGAATCATCAGCTCAAACTTCATACGGAGTTGATATTTTCCAGACCCGCTACAATCAACCTCAACTAATGATTTGAGCAAAGAGAAGCTCCTTTTGAATCCCTCATCATCATCCACAACTCTCGCACTCACGCACGTGCACACACACACACACACACACACACACGCACATACACGCACACACACACACGCACACACACACACACACACACACACACACACACACAGAGACAGACAGACAGGCCTTATGATAACAGTTGCAAGGCTCACCCGTGATCTAGTCTGCTGATTGTGTCTTGATGCCAGATCAAGAAATCAAACAAAAACAGGCTCATCTATCACAGGCAACTTGACCCTGTCTTTCTGCTACTGTTTTAAAGGGTTTATCTTTTAGACTGGAGACAGGGCAGGGTTGACGTTTGGAATTTCTAGGGAGCTTGATTTGTACGGTCACAGAGACATAGGCTATAATATAAAACATTTCATGATCATGATCCTGTTATTTGTTTGAAAGATATCCTTCCCACACACATTCCGAACCGTTCCTTTAGCATTCAGCTTGCCTTGCATGGGAGCGTTTCTCTAAATGAAAGTCAGATCATTATCGGAAGGAGGAGACGTGAGGTACAGTCACCATCCCCTCTCCCATGTGTTGGTGGTTTATATGATGATTTCTCTATGAGTTTTAAAAAGGCTTCTAAAGTTAGTAATTTCCACCTTGACATTTCAGACTTGATTTTCCCTAACAAAACATTTAGAAACCCCTACAAACATGTCCAGGAATATTCCCTGCTGTAGCAAACTGGCTCAAATTAATATCCTACATCTGTAGTAGTTCAGCTTTTCATCATGAGATAATTGTCATGATTTTCATGTGAATATTCTAAAATATGCATACCTCTGCTTCATGCTTTATCTCATCTCCTGCGGGACTTTCTCTTCACCAGATATATATAGTTTTGTGTCATTTTAGTTTATTTTGGCCCTGGGTTTGCTAACATCCACTTGAGCATTCCATTTGAATTGTTTGCTCAAATGTTGAAGCTTTCCCAAATAAGTTTGTTGTTCTAATTCTTTCAGTATTATGAGAGTAGTGTTATTGTGGGGGCGATAGCAATACTAACATAGCTACTGTAGTAGGTCAAAGCTGTGTGCTGGAAAACCTTGGTAGAGCATGGGTGGAATAGGTATTGTAGTGTGAATTTCCTTTCTTTTTCGGCTTCAGACCAATGCCTACTTCTCACTTAAAACATATTTTTTAGTTTTTAATTATCCTTTACATCAGGAGAATAAAATTGCTGAATTAGTATTGTATCTGTATTTACACATCTTTGTCATTTTCTCTTATGATATAGATCTCTCTTGTAAATGCTAATGCCTATAGCTTTGAGTTATTCACGTTTTTAAGAAAGCCAAGGTCTAGTGTGCGGTGTCCATTGTCCAGATTTGACCTTTAGGCCTACTCTTGCATGCTTGTCCACCGGCCGGTGGGGTATCATATCCTGCATAAACCAGGGTACTGTTTTGTTGGTCCACATCACAGTCAGCGTCAACGCCTTACCAGAGCCCAGATCAGTGCAGCCAGGTTATTCCCTCTTCTGAACACACAGGTAATGGTGGACGCAGCAGACCACATGGCACCAGCAGACCTTGTTAACCTTGCAGTCTCATAAAGCCACTCTGTTGGTGTTGCAGTGCAGGAGCAGGGGGAGAGCAACAATGGAGGAGTGTAGCAGGGCAATATGGAACCAAATTATCTGGAACCACCAGCGCTCCCCCTAGACACTAAACACCCTATACCTTTCAGTTCCACTCTCACTTCCCCGCAGCAGGCTCCTGGCTTAGAGCACGAGTTATGTGAAGACAGCACTGTTTACCTGGGCCCCACTGCCCAAATTATCCTTATTTGGCTTACTAAACCAATGTAGCACAGTGGATTGTCTGCACATTTTTTTTTTACTAAACATGAGGTCAACTCTCATCCAGAAAACACACTATCTCGTACCTACAGGGGATGATGGAGTCAGACTTATGGGTTTTGATTAATATTAATTCAAGGCTTATAGGCCTATATGTAAATGAGATGAGATGCTTATGGAGGGTGTCATGTGTGCTAAAGGGAACTCTAATGAAGTGTAACAAAGCTGTTCTCTCTAAGCGCAACAACATTAGTTAGTTCCACTGAATGACTCAACTGTATAAATAGTAGACTTTGTCTTCAGAGAAGGAAACCATTGATATTGAGCCCCATTCATCTTTATCTCAAGTCCTACAGCTCCAGATTGCTGTCTGCCAATGTTTATGTTTGCTATGGATATTCCACTTACGTCAGTGGAGGCTGGTGGGAGGAGCTATTGGAGGACATGCTCATTGTAATGGCTAGAATGAAGTTAATGGAACAGTATCAAACATATGGAAACCACATGTTCGACTCCGTTCCGTTAATTCCATTCCAGCCATTACAATGAGCCCGTCCTCCTATAGCTCCTCCCACCAGCCTCCACTGACTTACATCATAGCCTGTTTCTTCTATTGCATCTCTGCATGTATCTCACGTTGTTGTTTTTGATGTTCTGCGTGTGAAAAGAGTCCAAAAATATATTTGCCAGGATTCCATTGCTCTTATTTTTTCCAACTGGGCCAAGCCAAGGAGGTCTGCATTGAATTCATCTGTGAAGATCTTATCAACTGTAATGTTTGTTTTAGCATCCGTGGCAGCTGCAAGAATTTACCCCTGCCAGAGTGGAGCATCAAATAACTGCTCTCACTGTCAAAACATCTGATTTCCCTTTCAGTTGTGCTTGTTGGGTTGGAGGTGAAATTACAGACTAATTTGAAAGGGAACATGTTCATCTTTAGTGTTCTACAGTTATTTTTATTGTGATCCTACAGTAATACATTTATAAGGACTGTTGTATGTAAAAAATACTATTTTTATTTACTTGTGGAAGTTGTCTCAAAACTGCACTCCAAGGCACCCACAGTGACTTCTGTGTGAAAATGCAGGCCAAAGTCCACATGTCTGAAATAAGTGACATCCACTGTCATCTCAGCCCCCTCCGATTCTAGAGGAGAAAAGAAGATGGTGAGAGACAGCTCTACGTTTCATTCATCTACAACAAGACTGCTGGAGATCTGGTGCTGGTGGGGAACTTCAGACAAATGGCACTGTGCCGGACTAAAAGCCATTGTCTTTGCATAAGGGGAGCAGATTCAATGTGCTTGTCAATCACTTGACTTTTAACCATTGGCTCAGTTGGTTGGATCCATGAGAATCTGAGCGGAGAACGTCCAGATGGTTCATGTGCAGCAAAAAGGAATTTCCCATATCACTCAACTCTGTCAGTATGTCAAGAAACTTAGAAAGAAAGAAAGTTATTGGTTTTTGTTGTTGAATTGTTATCGTAAACATGTATACAACTGACACACTTTAACTACCTAAATACAATGATTCTGTCAACATGTTGGAGTTTTCTACAACTGAGTGGATGTGAATTTAGTGGTAGAGAAAGAGACTGCATTGGGATCACACACTGACAAGCAGTTTAATGGACTGTTCCCATTGACTGCACACGTTGATGCTCAGCTTAAATGAGGCTTGAAGTGGGACAAAGTGGCGCTCCTTCCTTCCTTCCTTGTCTTTCAGTCAACAAGAACAGAAGACCACATCTTTCAGCACAGCCCTTGAACGTTTGACAGGGTAGGCTATGTTTGACCACATGGTTAATTTGAAGAAATTCAATTGGCTATAGGCCTATATCGACAAAAAGTAAGAGTGTGTGCAGACCTTCTTTTTCTCCTATATTGACAAAAATGACAGACTTTAACACGTTGGTGATTTAGTGGTAGGTCCAGTGGTGTCAATGTGGAACCAGTTACTGCTGATTGGAGGTTATTATCACATCCATGCCAAAAGTAGCAGTCGAATCAGTCTCAGTCTGGGCCTCCATTACAGTTGTTGATTGTAAATTGAATAAACAAAGTTTGAATGCATCTTTGTCAGGCATGCCTATATAACCTGAATTTTGTAATTACGTATGTACGTCACCATTTGTCTTCCAGGAAAACATGTGTAATTGTTCTTCACTCGGCTCCCGAGTGGCGCAGTGGTCTAAGGCACTGCATCGCAGTGCTAGCTGTGCCAGCTGTGCCACTAGAGATCCTGGTTTGAATCCAGGCTCTGTCGTAGCCGGCCGCGACCGGGAGACCCATGGGGCGGCGCGCAATTGGCCCAGCGTCGTCCAGGGTAGGGAATGGCCGGCAGGGATGTAGCTCAGTTGATAGAGCATGGCGTTTGCAACGCCAGGGTTGTGGGTTCGATTCCCACAGGGGGTATGGAAAAAAAAAAAAAAGTATAATAATAATGTGACTAACTGTAAGTCGCTCTGGATAAGAGCATCTGCTAAATGACGTAAATGTAAATGTTTAGGCGGAAATTAAACAATAAGAACCACAGTTTAGAATGTGTCATCATAGGCAGCTGGTGTAGTCTAAGATAGCTAGCTAGCAGCACGTCAGCAACATGACTAAAGATGACTGGCTGTTGGTTGGTTGGCTCAGACTACTAATAGCTCTCTCGCTCGGAGTCATGTAATAGCGACACAAAATAACAAATGTTGTCTTAATTGAAAATCCTGATCTCATGTTGGCGTTAATTCCATGAGACTTTCCTACAACACTCCCTATCACCTGCGCTGTAGACACACCTTTGAAACATTTAGAATCAACCAACACTGTATGATGTGGGTTGAAATGCTCCCTGCCTTTGGTTAACTGCTTATTGTCATAAAACAAAATGAGAAATTAAATGTTCCAAAAGATAAAAATAATAAGACAATTGACTGTTTCCCCTAAAATGGACAGAAAACAATCAAATTATAAGACACCATTGGATGTCAAAATGTAGGCCTGGACATGACATGAGAGTGGTTGAAATCATCTCAATCTAAACAGTAAGAACCACATTTTAGAATGTGTCATCATAGGCAGCTGGTGTAGTCTAAGCTAGCTAGCTAGCAGCATGTTAACAACATGACTAAAGATGACTGGCTGTTGGTTGGTTGGCTCAGACCTTCTCCTCCACTGGGTTTTGAGAAGGAGACGAGGAGAGAGGAGAGGGGACGCAAGGAGCATGCAATGGAGATCTTCCCTTTGGGTCATGCGTCTCTGTCCTAGGCTAGCTCATCCAATGGAGATCTTCCCTTTGGGTCATGCGTCTCTGTCCTAGGCTAGCTCATCCAATGGAGATCTTCCCTTTGGGTCATGCGTCTGGCTGGGTGTGTTTTGGCGTCTTCCACTGATCTACTGGAGAAGATTCTCCTGAATTACATGACTATATTTAGACCTCATCTTATTAGAGGCACATGCTTTCTCAAATGAATAGCTCTCGCTCTCAGAGTCACGTAATAGCGACAGAAAACAACAAATGTTGTCTTCATTGAAAACCCTGATCTCATGTTGCCGTTAATTCCGTGAGACTTCCCTGCAACACTCCCTATCACCTGCACTGTAGACATTGAATAGCCAATTCTTTATTCCACATTACTATTGGGGGGAATAAAGAATAGTCAATTCTTTATTCCCCCTCCCCCCAATCGACCAACACTGCATAATGTGGGTCTTCTACAGTAATCAGCTGTTATAAATCTCATTTGCTGCAGCGTTTTGCAGTCAGGAAAGCAAAATAATAAAGTGTTTAATGAGAGTATGCTTGCGTTCCAAATAGCACCCGATTCCCTATTTAGTGCACTATTTTTGTCCTGTAGTGCACTATATAGGGAATAGGGTGCCATTTGGGACGCATCCTATATAATAAGATGAGTTGGAACTAGAAGTCCTCCAGTGTTCCCGACTGGTCTCTGTTTGCCATGGTAAGTGTTCTCTCATGGTCAATTACTAGGTTATCTATAGGACAGCATCGTAGCATGTCTTTCAATGGCTGCAGCTGGGTCCATGATAAGATTAGAAAATATATACTTTATTAGTCCACGTGAGATGGACATTTGTCTTCTGCTTTTATCCAACCCCTCCCGATACACACACACACACACACACACACACACACACACACACACACATTAGGTTGGAGAAGCTGGAGCAGAGGGCAGCCGCAGTGCAGCGCCCAATGAGCAGTTTAAGGGGTTAAGTTCCTTGCTCAAGGGATGCTACTGCCTGACTGGCTACAGACCTACATTAGTTAAAGGAGTTTGGCTGCTGTGAGGCTGAATTATTTGGAAGTACTGATTTAATCAACTCATAAAAGCAGCTTTTTTTTTATGTAACTAACTACATGTAATGGGCTGACTGATCAAAACTGTTCAACCATTTTATAACATTGTTCAAATGCTTACAGTCTATCCTCACATTCTAACCCTATATGTCAACAGCTGTTCTCGGTACCACCTAGCTACAATCTTAGCCACCCGGTGTTATGCTAATGTCTATAGGACTATGCAAAGCCTTGGGGGAATTTTAATTTGGTTAATGGCACTCAAATCCAAGAGAAGAAAGAGCTCACTGATAAGATAAGTGTTTAATCCATTATCCAAATTCCAAGATCCCTTTGTCCTCCCAACAGAAATGTTGGTCACCTCAAATTTGATTGGAATGAATGGAGGAATGCTGAGGAGAGGAGGGCGAAGCAGGTCAGTCATCCAGCCCAGCACAGCAGAATCTCTGTCTGGACTGGAGGTCTGACTGACAGACTTGTCACTTCGACGGGGAGAACAACCAAACCTCAGACCTCCCTTAGTCCAGTGCCGACACAGACAGACGGACGGACAGACAGATTCATATACAGTTGAAGTCGGAAGTTTACATACACTTAGGTTGGAATCATAAAAACTCGTTTTTCAACCACACCACAAATGTCTTGTTAACAAACTATAGTTTTGGCAAGTCGGTTAGGACATCTACTTTGTGCATGACACAAGTAATTTTTCCAACAATTGTTTACAGACAGATTATTTCACTTATAATTCACTGTATCACAATTCCAGTGGGTCAGAAGTTTACATACACTAAATTGACTGTGCCTTTAAACAGCTTGGAAAATTCCAGAAAAGAATGTCATGGCTTTAGAAACTTCTGATAGGCTAACTGACATCATTTCAGTCAATTGGAGGTGTACCTGTGCCTCTTTGCTTGACATCATGGGAAAATCAAAAGAAATCAGCCAAGACCTCAGAAAAAAAATTGTAGACCTCCACAAGTCTGATTCATCCTTGGGAGCAATTTCCAAACACCTGAAGGTACCACGTTCATCTGTACAAACAATAGTACGTAAGTATAAACACCATGGGACCACACAGCCATCATACCGTTCAGGAAGGAGACGCGTTCTGTCTCCTAGATATGAACGTACTTTGGTGCGAAAAGTGCAAATCAATCCCAGAACAACAGCAAAGGACTATATCCACAGTAAAACGAGTCCTATATCGACATAACCTGAAAGGCCGCTCAGCAAGGAAGAAGCCACTGCTCCAACACCACCATAAAAAAGCCAGACTACGGTTTGCAACTGCACATGGGGACAAAGATCGTACTTTTTGGAGAAATGTCCTCTGGTCTGATGAAACAAAAATAGAACTGTTTGGCCATAATGACCATCGTTATGTTTGGAGGAAAAAGGGGGATGCTTGCAAGCCGAAGAACACCATCCCAACCATAAAGCACGGGGGGTGGCAGCATCATGCTGTGGGGGTGCTTTGCTGCAGGAGGGACTGGTGCACTTCACAAAATAGATGGCATCATGAGGAAGGAAAATTATGTGGATATATTGAAGCAACATCTCAAGACATCAGTGTATATCAATGATCAATGATGTCGCTCTTGCTGCTGGTGACTCTCAGATCCACCTCTACGCAGATGACACCATTTTGTATACATCTGGCCCTTCAATGGACACTGTGTTAACAAACCTCTAAACGAGCTTCAATGCCATACAACACTCCTTCCGTAGCCTCCAACTGCTCTTAAACACTAGTAAAACTAAATGCATGCTCTTCAATCGAACGCTGCTGGCACCCGCCCACCCGACTAGAATCACTACTCTCGGCCGGTCTGACCTAGAGTATGTGGACAACTACAAATACCTAGGTGTCTGGTTAGACTATAAACTATCCTTCCAGACTCACATTAAGCATCTCCAATCCAAAGTTAATCTAGAATCGGCTTCCTATTTCGCAACAAAGCCTCCTTCACTCATGCTGCCAAACATGCCCTTGTTAAACTGACTATCCTGCCGATCCTTGACTTCGGCGATGTCATTTACAAAATAGCCTCCAACACTCTACTCTGCAAATTGGATGTAGTCTATCACAGTGCCATCTGTTTTGTCACCAAAGCCCCATATACTACCCACCACTGTGACCTGTACGCTCTCGTTGACTGGTCCTCACTACATATTCGTCGCCAAACCCACTGCTAGGCAAATCCCTGCCTTATCTTAGCTCATTGGTCACCATAGCAACACCCACCCGTAGTATGCGCTCCAGCAGGTATATCTCACTGGTCATCCCCAAAGCCAACACCTCCTTTGGCTGCCATTCCTTCCAGTTCTTTGCTGCCAATGACTGGAACGAACTGCAAAAATCTCTGAAGCTGGAGACTCTTATCTCTCTCACTAACTTTAAGCATAAGTTGTCAGAGCAGCTTACCGATCACTGCACCTGTACACAGCCCATCTGAAATTAGCCCACCCAACTACCTCATCCCCATATTGTTATTTATTTTGCTCATTTGCACCCCAGTATCTCTATTTGCACATCATCTCTTGCATATCTATCATTCCAGTGTTAATACTAAATTGTAATTATTTTGCACTATGGCCTATTTATTGCCTTACCTCCATAACTTGCTACATTTGCACACACTGTATATATATTCTCTGTTGTATTTTTGACTTTATGTTTTGTTTACCCCATATGTAACTCTGTGTTGTTGTTTTTTTATCGCACTGCTTTGCTTTATCTTGGCCAGGTCGCAGTTGTAAATGAGAACTTGTTCTCAACTGGCTTACCTGGTTAAATAAAGGTGAAATAAATAAAATAAAATCTGTCAGGAAGTTAAAGCTTGGTCGCAAATGGTTTTTCCAAATGGACAATGACCCCAAGCATACTTCCAAAGTTGTGGCAAAATGGCTTAAGGACAACAAAGTCAAGGTATTGGAGTGGCCATCACAAAGCCCTGACCTCAATCCTATAGAACATTTGTGGGCAGAACTGAAAAAGCATGTGCGAGCAAGGTGGCCTACAAACCTGACTCAGTTACACCAGCTCTGTCAGGAGGAATGGGCCAAAATTCACCCAACTTATTGTGGGAAGCTTGTGGAAGGCTACCCGAAACGTTTGACCCAAGTTTAACAATTTAAAGACAATGCTACCAAATACTAATTGAGTGTATGTAAACTTCTGACCCACTGGGAATGTGATGAAAGAAATAAAAGCTGAAATAAATAATTCTCTCTACTATTATTCTGACATTTCACATTCTTAAAATAAAGTGGTGATCCTAACTGACCTAAGACAGGGCATTTATACTAGGATTAAATGTCAGGAATTGTGAAAAACTGAGTTTAAATGTATTTGGCTAAGGTGTATGTAAACGTCCGACTTCAACTGTATGTGTGACAGTAATTCTTAGCTAAGGCCGATTGAAATGCTCCCTGCCTTTGGTTAACTGCTTATTGTCATAAAACAAAATGAGAAATGAAATGTTCCAAAAGAGAAAAATTATAATAAGACAATTAGACTGTTTCCCCCTAAAATGGACAGAAAAAGTAAAATTATAAGCTACCATTGGATGTCAAAATGTAGGCCTAGACATGACATGAGAGTGGTTGAAATCATCTCAATCTCTATCACGATAGCAATATACGGACAGAGACATAAAACAGATTTCCACAGAAATATTCTGTGACCTTTGACCTCATTCTCCACTCTGGGAAGACCACCACTGCTCAGTCCCAGACGAGGGGCCAAATTGTATTGAATTTAGATCAATCATTGACACTGTGGCTTTAGACGAGGTCAAGAGTGGACGTTTTGATCAGTGTGGATAGACCTCAGGGCAAATTAATTATAGTTGATATCTGTCCCCAAATTGGGTCTCCAGTGCATTACTACTTAATGTGTTGACACCACTAAACATGAGTATACTGATACAAGCGCACCACCTTTATCGACTCCATCCCCCAACACATGCACACGGCATGCACTCACCATAACGCACACTCAGAACTATATATCAGTGACCTTTCCCTGAGCTTTGGGTGTGTGTGTTTCTCTGCTGTTTGAAGCAGTTAGATATTATCTCAGTCTCTCTGCTGCAGTCATTATTTGTCTCCCAGGCAGTTGGCCTTGCTGCAGCACTCTGGTACAGCCTGCTCATCAGCACCTGAGTAGCCCTGGACAACACAAACACACGCACACAGATGCACACAGACGCCCACACCACAGCAAGGGCATCAACAGAATATCCCAGAGATGGGCCAATAATTTAAAAGCCCCTGATACAGTCCTTGATACAGTCCTTGATACAGCCCTTGATACAGTCCTTGATACAGCCCTTGATACAGTCCTTGATACAGTCCTTGATACAGCCCTTGATACAGTCCTTGATACAGTCCTTGATACAGTCCTTGATACAGCCCTTGATACAGTCCTTGATACAGCCCTTGATACAGTCCTTGATACAGTCCTTGATACAGCCCTTGATACAGCCCTTGATACAGTCCTTGATACAGTCCTTGATACAGCCCTTGATACAGCCCTTGATACAGCCCTTGATACAGCCCTTGATACAGTCCTTGATACAGCCCTTGATACAGTCCTTGATACAGTCCTTGATACAGTCCTTGATACAGCCCTTGATACAGTCCTTGATACAGTCCTTGATACAGCCCTTGATACAGCCCTTGATACAGTCCTTGTGATATGTGGTTGTCTTAATCTACCTTTGTTGAATGCACTGACTGTAAGTCGTTCTGAATAAGAGCGTCGGTGAAATGACCAAAATGTAACTGCAAATACAGGCTTTGAATATAATGTACCGCTTCCACTAGCCCTAGCTACAAACACTATATATAGCGTATTATTTATTTTGGGGGGTTACATCATGTTTTATAATACATTATACCTAGTATTCATTTAGAAATTACACTGTAACTGTGTAGTTACATATTGTAACTATTACATAGGTCTAATGATTACTTTTTGGTAAAATGTATTCAAACAAGCTCCGGAACATGTACCATTTTGTGCCACGTATTTACCAATTGTGTTGAATTACCGGTACGTCAAAATAATTATTTGAAGTACCGATAAGTCAGAGCCTTACAGTACCATTCTGATACCAGGCCAATGCCAGCTCATATAGTGCTGTAGAATAAGGCATTATTTAAACAAATATATATATATATATATATGTATTTTCGGTATGGGTTACATAGTGGCTATATTGTACATTGAGTGTCTCTTTTACATGAAGCTTGACCATTTTAAAGCAAGACACTTCTTCATCCAGGAGATATATGAAATACTCCATTAAAGATGCAATCAATGAATTAGAAGATTGTCAATATTTATTGATTTTCTCTAGTGTTTAATTGGCCTGGTAGGTCCAGTATAATACACCCAAGACAGACACCTATATAACAGCCTGCAGAACCAGTCAAACAGCTATTGATTGGGAAAGGCTTTGCTTTGACAATCTCACTGGTCTGTCCAGGGGAAATGTTGGGGATCTGAGCATCATCCAGATGATGTCATTAATTCCCTAGATGGAAAGAGGAAATACTACTCTGATCTGGAACTATCATACAGAGGTAATACAGTTAACTGTCAATCATTACAGCTGTTGTGAGAGATGAAATTATGCTGTACTGTCAACATCAGAATAGACAAATCCCAGAAGCTTCTAGAATGGCAGAGGCTTCTAGAAGTGGAATATAATGTTTTGATTATTGATTTGTTCTAAGGCATTACAACAAGTCTTGTCAGCAGTATAGGACACAGTGACCTCATGAGTGGGGAAAGGAGAGAGTGGGAGAGCAGAAATGCTACATCAGTGCATGGAAGGTAGAAAGGGGAGTGGTTTGCTAAGACAGCAGAGGTGTATATTATAATAGTATTAAGTCAGTGAGGTGAAAAGTTCACAACATTGCAGATAGAAATGTAACGAATAAAGCTGACACAATCCCCTATTCTAGATGACAAGCAATTCTAACTGTTCTACATGATCCATTTCTATCCGAACGTTACGTAACGTAGAGAGGGGTTGGGGTTGCCATGCCCAGTAGAGAGGGGTTGGGTTTGCCATGCCCGGTAGAGAGGGGTTGGGTTTGCCATGCCCGGTAGAGAGGGGTTGAGGTTGCCAGGCTCAGTAGAGAGGGGTCGGTTTGCCATGCCCGGTAGAGAGGGGTCAGGGTTGCCATGCCCGGTAGACAGGGGTTGAGGTTGCCAGGCTCAGTAGACAAGGGTTGGGGTTGCCATGCCCGGTAGAGAGGGGTTGGGGTTGCCATGCCCGGTAGAGAGGGGTTGGGGTTGCCATGCCCGGTAGAGAGGGGTTGGGGTTGCCATACCTGGTAGAGAGGGGTTGGGTTGCTCAGACAGCATATATAAGTCTCTGGAGGAATTTAGGGCGCTGAGCTGAGAGAGAGACAAGCCAACCAAAGATAAGTAGTCCATTCTGGAGCTAGAGCAGATCCTGATTACGTCCCGAATGGCACTCTATTCCCTATGTAGTACACTACTTTTGATCAGGGCCCACTATAGCTCAGTGTTCAACACCATAGTTCCCTCAAAGCTCATCACTAAGCTAAGGACCCTGGGACTAAACACCTCCCTCTGCAACTGGATCCTGGACTTCCTGACGGGCCGCCCCCAGGTGGTAAGGGTAGGTAACAACACATCTGCCACGCTGATCCTCAACATGGGGGTCCCTCAGGGGTGTGTGCTCAGTCCCGTCCTGTACTCCCTGTTCACCCATGACTGCATGGCCAGGCACAACTCCAACACCATCATTATGTTTCCCGAAGACACAACAGTGGTAGGCCTGATCACCGACAACAATGAGACAGCCTATAGGGAGAAGGTCAGAGACCTGGCCGTGTGGTGCCAGGACAACAACCTCTCCCTCAACGTGATCAAGACAAAGGAGATGATTGTGGACTACAGGAAAAAGAGGACCGAGCACGCCCCCATTCTCATCGATGGGGCTGTAGTGGAGCAGGTTGAGAGCTTCAAGTTCCTTGGTGTCCACATCACCAACAAACTATCATGGTCCAAACACATCAAGACAGTCGTGAAGAGGTCACGACAAAGCCTATTCCCCCTCAGGAGACTGAAATGATTTGGCATGGGTCCTCAGATCCTCAAAATGTTATACAGCTGCACCATCGAGAGCATCCTGACTGGTTGCGTCACTGTCTGGAATGGCAACTGCTCAGCCTCCGACCGCAAGGCACTACAGAGGGTAGTGCGTACGGCCCAATAAATCACTGGGGTCAAGCTTCCTGCCATCCAGGACCTCTATACCAGGCGGTGTCAGAGGAAAGCCCTAAAAATTGTCAAAGACTCCATCCACCCTAGTCATAGACTGTTGTCTCTGCTACCGCACGGCAAGTGGTACCGGAGCGCCAAGTCTAGGTCCAAAAGGGTTCTTAACAGCTTCTACCCCCAAGCCATAAGACTCCTGAACAGCTAATCAAATGGCTACCCTGACTATTTTCATTGTATTTTTCTTAAAACTGCATTGTTGGTGAAGGGCTTGTAAGTAAGATTTTCACTGTAAAGTCTACACCTGTTGTATTCGGCGCATGTGACAAATACAATTTGATTTGATTTGATTTACAGGCAGTAGGGTGCCATTTGGGATGCAACTCCAGACTTCTTAATAATATAGAACATTTACATTAGCCCACCAATCACACTCACATAATATACAGCGTTAGTAGGATTATATACTGTATATTAGGGTGTCATAAAGTATAAACTCCACCTCACCAACTAACAGCGGTTTGAGTTAAACATTGTCTTCAGCACAGGAGGTTGGTGGTACCTGGGGAAAACGGGCTCGTGGTAATGACTGGAGCGGAATCAGTGGAATGGTATCAAATACATCAAACACATGGTTTCCATTTGTTTGATGCTATTCCATTTGCCCCGTTCCGGCCATTATTATTAGCTGTTCTCCTCTCACCCATGCTAATATGTGCGCATGTGTCTGTGTGTTTGTGTGTTTTAACGTGCCTGAACGCGCACGTGCATGTGGTTTTACGTGCCTGCATGCGCCAGTGCGTGTGTAAGTGTGTGTGTGATAACACGCTGTCCCAGGTGGTGCAACCAGCCAGAGAAACCAGGAAGGAGGCCTGGGGCTGTGGAGAGAGAGCAGAGAGAGGGCCCACCACAGAGAGTGTAAACGAACAGGCTCTAGAGACTGGGGCTGTTTTGATAATATCCATGATTAGCTCAGGTGCCTTGCCACTCACCGTGCCTTCCTGCCTGTCGAGCCTCCCTCACCCGCAGCTCTGTTTTCCTTTCAGGGACTCTATCAGTAGCCGCTATTAGTAGGCCAGCTCCCCTAGAGAGACACTAGCGTCGTTTAAGCTTACTACAAGCTCTACGCCAGGGGTGTCAAACTCATTTTAGCTCAGGGGCCACATGGAGGAAAATCTATTCCCAAGTGGGCCGGACCGGAAAAATCATGGTATATATAACTTAAAAACAACAACTTCAGATTGTTTTCTTTGTTTTAATACGATCAACATACAACATAAAGCTGGAGCCTGAGGACAGTGTGTCCAAAATAGTACAAGCACAACATCACTATTAATCATAAAACACGTCAAGTTTATTTGAAAATTCTAAAGAAAAAGAACACAAACACACAATGCCTCAGTGATTAACAGAACTGTTTCACAGATCACAGAACTATATCAGGGGGTCATTTCTCAGGCAGAAATGTAGATAAAAAGAATGAAATCCTGTTCCCCAAACAAGTGCAAGAACCACAGAGTCAAGAATAGGTTAAATATACAAATAAAATAAAATACATTAAAAACAATAGCACATCAACATAAAAACATATAAACATAAAGCTGGAGCCTGAGGACAGTGTGTCCAAAAGCACAACATCACTATTAATCATAAAACACCTCAAGTTATTTGAAAGTTCTGAGGACAAAGAACACACAAACACACAATGCCTCAGTGATTCACAGAAGTATATCACAGATCACAGAACTATATCAGGGTGTCTCATGTAGCACTTTAAGTGGGGTTACATAGTTTATTTGACTCCTGATACCTGGCATCGTTTAGCTTTCACCAGCGCATCAATATCAGGCGTCACATCCTGAGTGGCAGCCAACTTCAGGATGTGATTCAAGTGCTTGTGCGTGAGCCTTGAGCGCAGCTTTGTTTTATTTATGCTCATTACAGAGAAAACTTGCTCACAAAGATATGTGGTTCCAAACATGCACAACAGTTTTGCAGCGAGGGCTGTCAAGTTGGGGTAACCTGGCAAGAGATTCTGATTAAATGTGTCCAAGCCAGCTGCGGCAAAAAGTATATTATTTCAAGTTGGATGCTGACGGGCAGATCAGAGGGATTCACGGTGAATGGCGAGCAAAAAACGTTGAAGTCTTTCTCCAGTTCACCAAAAATCTGAAAGCGTTGCTCAAACTCCCGTAACAGTCCCGTTATTTTATCTTTGAACCGCTTCATGTCTGCCACATGTTGGGTCGCGCACACATTTTTCAGACAGGGGAAGTGAGCTGCATCACCACCGGCAAGTTGCGTCTCCCACAATGACAGCTTCAACTTGAAAGAACGTATGCTGTCATAATACTGCGTGACAACTTTGTTGCGCCCTTGCAGCTGTTTGTTCAAGTTATTCAGGTGCTCTGTAACATCCACCATAAATGCAAGGTCCTGCATCCATTCTGCGGAATGGAATTCTAACACTGTTCAATTTCTTCTTCTCAGCACCTCGGCTTAACCATCTTACCTCAGTGTGGTATGGCAGGCCATAGATGTGGTCTTTCTCTCTGAGAAGGCTGTCAAACTGACGGTGATTCAGGCTTCTGGATCGGATGAAATTAACAGTTTGGATGACCACCTTCATGACGTTATCCATCTTTAATGACTTGCAACACAAAGCCTCCTGGTGCAAAATACAGTGAAAAGTCAAAAAATCACGTCCTCCATTTGCAGATTGCACTTTCTCTCTGAACTTTGTCACAACGCCTGCTTTTTTCCCGATCATTAAGGGCGCACCATCTGTAGCCAGGCTGACAGCGTGGGACCAGTCCACTCCGACCCTGTCCAGCGCGCCGACGAGTGCAGTAAAAATATCAGCTGCTGTCGTTGTATCTGTCATCGGCACCAACTCCACGAACTCCTCGGTGACGGTCAATGTGTCATCAACTCCGCGGATGAAAATGGCCAGTTGTGCAACATCTGTAATGTCCATGCTTTCATCAATTGCAACCGAAAATGCAATAAATGACTTTACTTTTTGCTTCAACTGGCTGTCCAAATCCACTGAAAGATCGGAAATCCTGTCTGCAACTGTGTTTCTTGTCAGGCTGATATTTACAAAAGCCTGACGCTTTTCAGGGCACACAAGCTCAGCTGCCTTCATCATGCATGTTTTTACAAATTCACCCTCACTAAATGGTTTTGAAGCCACTGCGATTTCATTAGCAATGAGGTAGCTAGCTTTCACTGCAGCGTCACTGATGTCTCGGCTGTGAGTAAACACAGACTTGACCTACTTGCTCTGCCCCGGTATAAACAGTTTGCTTGCTTAACACAATTGCTATTGTGCCATCCAGTGGACGCAATTGGAACAGCAGTTTATTTTATTGAAAAATTGCAGCGCATTTTTATACTTTACAAAATCATCTCGCGGGCCGGATTAAACCCGTTTGCGGGCCTGATCCGGCCCGTGGGCCGGACGTTTGACACCCCTGCTCTACGCAGACGCAAGATTCTGAGTGTCGCAATGTAGTTTTTCGTCACAGAAGGGGCGGTCCTTGTAATACACTGTCAGTCGACATACTTTTTTTACTACCTGAAAATTGAGATGCCGTATAATTTCCTTCTTCATCGGTGGAGGCAGTGTTATGGCTTGGTTCCTAGGCTATATAGGCTATTCAGGGATTTTTACAATGTTACCTATTAAGAGAAGTGTTGTAGCATTCAAATGTAATCTGTATTCCCCTGCCTCAAGCAGGTTGACGTTTACTGGGATGAATCTTGTCCTGGAGGCAGAGCAGAGAGGTTCCGCTAGATGGGCCAGCCGCAAAGTCAAAATTGTCTATAATGTAAAAAAATTTGCTTAATTTAAGGTTAGGGTTTGGCATAAGGTTAGCAGTGTGGTTAAGGTTAGGTTTAAAATCATATTTTATGACTGTGGCTGTGCCAGCTAGACTACCCTGCAGAGCTGCCTTCTGTACATGAGTCATCCCAATAAATGACAACCTGCAAAACGCAAAGCCCTTGCTTTAATACTTAATCACACCACCAAACAAACCACAAAGAAATGTATCCAAATGGCCTCTCTAAGTCTGAACATTAGCAGCAGTTCAGTTATCCTTATTAGTCTCCTTCTCCAAATCTGTGTAAATCATCTCATAAACAGAAACATCCTTCAGTAAAAAGAGGATTATCCCATGCATTAAACTCCACTACATAAAAACAACTCAAGAGCTCAATTCCAAAAGCTTGTTCTGCAGTGGGGGAATACAGATGTAGCATCTTAATTTGAGCCAGTTTGCTATAGCGGGAAAATAATCCTGCAGCAACAGGAAATGTGAATTATTATGTGGATGATATTTAATGGACAATTTTGTAGGGGTTGATATATTTTTTGTTAAGGCAAATCAAAGTGGAAATTACAAACTGTAGAAGCCTTTTTAAACCTCAAATACACTACAATACAAGTTTGCATTTCCTGTTGTGCTGGAACATTATCAGCAACAAAAGAGTGATCAAATAAAGATCCTACATCTGTATATGCAAGCGTTCTCAAATAGTGTGTGAGTGCAATAGTGTTTCTTTCTGAGAGAGCGAGTGTGATGTGTCAGGTTGAGTCTTTGGTAAAAAGGGTCCCTCAGTGCCTACAAGCCAGGCCAGCTGTGTAAATCTATGACTGTCCTCCACAAACACACACACAAATACACAAATACACACGCACACACAGCTACTCTTCCCCACTGAGTATTGACTTGGTGCATTTTTAGGAACAGTAGTATTCCAGGAACTTAAGAAAGTTCTCCAGGGCTTTTACCGTTCAATCACCACAGACAGACAGGCACAGGCACACAGGCTTCTTAAAATAGACAGAGAGAATCAGAGGTCATTTAAACAATGGGATTGAGAACTTAAATAGCAAGGCATTAGGGAGAAAATCAAAGCAGCCATTTTATTTGATAATGTGTTGTCTGCACTGCAAGACCCTGCCTAAACCAATATATTATATTGATTTGAGTAAACCCATCAGAGAGAAAAACCCAACCCCCACCACTTAACACCTACGGCCAATAAAAAACAGAACATACAAGACCCAAGCTTGAACAATCTACACAGAAGACACTCAAAAACATCCATATAATGATGCATTTGGGATGTATTTTTAAAGGCTGAAACACAGAGAAACACATGCTAGCCTTAAAGGAAAACTCCACCCAAAAACTAAATATTGGTATATGTTGCATTAGTCCATTGTTGACATAGTACCAAAAAATGTTTTGCTTGTCAGCAATCAAGTTTTCAAGATAGAATATGTAACTACCCTGCAGAGCTGCCTCCAGTACATGAGTCGTCCCAATAAATGCCAACCTGCAAAATGCAAAGCCCTTGCTTTAACACTTAAAACACAAAAACTGTGTTTCTCATACAATCAATGGTTTAGAAATGCAAATAGCTTATATCCTAAATATTGATTGATGATAAGGGCCTATGGAGAATATTTTTTGTGGAATTCCACCTTAATTTTTTCAATGCTTTATTTAGACAGACTAGAAATAGGAGGGGCAGTAAGATGGTACATTTCGTTGAAATTTTACCAACTCAACCACACCGTAAGAAATTATTCTGGGGTGAATAAAAAAAGGATATATACACTACCAGTCAAAAGTTTGGACACACCTACTCACTCAAGTGTTTTTCTTTATTTTTACATTGTAGAGTAAAAGTGAAGACATCAAAACTATGAAATAACACATATGGAATCATGTAGTAAACAAAAAAGTGATAAACAAATCAAAATATATTTTATATTTGAGATTCTTCAAATAGCCACCGTTTGCCTTGATGACAGCTTTGCACACTCTTGGCATTCTCTCAACCAGCTTCACCTGGAATGCTTTTCCAACAGTCTTGAAGGAGTTCCCACATATGCTGAGCACTTGATGGCTGCTTTTCCTTCACTCTGCCGTCCGACTCATCCCAAACCATCTCAATTTGGTTGAGGTCAGGGAATTGTGGAGGCCAGGTCATCTGATGCAGCACTCCATCACTCTCCTTCTTGGTAAAATAGCCCTTACACAGCCTGGAGGTGTGTTGGGTCATTGTCCTGTTGAAAAACAAATGATAGTCCCACTAAGCCCAAACAAGATGGGATGGCATATCAATGCAGAATGCTGTGGTAGCCATGCTGGTTAAGTGTGCCTTGAATTCTAAATAAATCACAGACAAACACATATGCAGAGATCATCCGTTTACCCACACAGCGTCTCACAAAGACACGGCGGTTGGAACCAAAAATCTCAAATTTGGACTCCAGACCAAAGGACAGATTTCCACTGGTCTAATGTCCATTGCTCGTGTTTCTTGGCCCAAGCAAGTCTCTTCTTCTAAATAATGGCTATTTCTCAGAAAGTTTTAAACTGTCAAGAGGAGTGAAACAAGGTTGTCCACTATCGGCATATCTATTTATTGTGGCCATCGAGATGTTAGCTATTAAAATCAGATCCAATAATAATATCAGAGGATTAGAAATCCAGGGCTTAAAAACAAAGGTGTCATTGTACGCTGATGATTCATGTTTTCTTTTAAATCCACAACTAGAATCCCTCCACAGCCTCATAGAAGATCTAGATACATTTTCTAACCTCTCTGGATTACAATCAAATTATGACAAATGTACTATATTACGTATTGGATCACTAAAAAATAAAAAATGTACATTACGATGTAGTTTACCAATAAAATGGTCTGATGGTGATGTGGATATACTCGGAATACATATCCCAAAGGAAATAAATGATCTCACTTCAATGAATTTTAATAGAAAGTTAGCAAAAATAGATAAGATCTTACTACCATGGAAAGCACAATACCTGTCAATTTGTGGAAAAATCACCCTGATTAACTCTTTAGTATTATCCCAGTTTACCTATTTGCTTATGGTCTTGCCTACGCCTAGCGAACAGTTTTTTAAATTATATGAGAAAAAAATATTCTATTTTATTTGGAACGGCAAGTCAGACAAAATTAAAAGGGCATATTTATATAATGAATATGAATTCAGAGGACAGAAATTATTAAATATTAAAGCATTAGACCTATCACTAAAAGCTTCAGTCATACAAAAGTTATACTTAAATCCGAACTGGTTCTCAAGCAAATTAGTAAGATTGTCTCACCCAATGTTCAAGAAAGGCCTTTTTCCCTTTATTCAGATTACAACAACTCATTTGCAGTTATTTGAAAAGGAAATAATCTCCCAAATATCACTATTTCTAAAACAAGCCATAGAAAGTTGGTTGCAATTTCAATTTAATCCTCCAGAAACGACAGAACAAATAATGCAACAAATATTGTGGTTAAATTCAAATATACTAATTGACAAAAAAACTTTATTTTTGGACAGAATGTTTAAAAAAGGTATAATCTTCGTAAATGATATCATCGGTAGGACTGGTGGAGTTATGTCGCACATGCAGCTAACAAAATCATATGGAAATGTCTACTCTACCCAAAATTACAACCAAATAATTGCAGCCTTACCGCAAAAGTGGAAGAGGAAAGTGGAAGGGGGAGAAAGTAAGGAACTTGTCTGTCGGCCTTGCATTAAAGAACATAATTGGTTAAGGAAAACTGTGATAAATAAAAAAGTATATCAGTTTCACTTAAGGACCAAAGGATTGACAGCCGTCCCATGTAGATTGCAAAATAGTTGGGAAGAGATCTTTGGCGTACCGATCCCATGGCATAGTGTTTATGAACTGACACGCAAAACGACACCGGATTCAAAAATTTGAATCTTTCAATTTAAATTATTATATAAAATTCTTGCTACCAATAGAATGTTATTTATATGGGGGATACAATCTTCCCAGCTCTGCAGATTTTGCTGTGAAGAGACAGAATCATTAGATCATTTGTTTTGGTTCTGTCCATTTGTAACTTGTTTTTGGACACAGGTCCAGGAATGGCTAAAGGATTGCAATATTTACCTGGAGCTAACCTTGCAGATAGCATTACTGGGTGATCTGAAAAGTCATAGTCAATCGATCAATAATATAATAATACTTTTAGCAAAAATGTTTATTTTTAATTCACAATCTGTAGAAGCAATGAGAATAGAAAGGTTCAGAACTTTTGTAAAACATCACAGTACGGTTGAAATATATATGGCAAATAGAAATCCTATATGGATGGTGTTAAGAGATAGATGGGAGGTATTGAATAGAGTTGAAGGATGGGACTAATAACAAATAACAACAAATAATAACAAAGATAGCTAATAATGTAAGCATACTGTGTCCATAATAAGTATATAGGTTGTATTTTGGGAGCTTTTGGGAAAGAGCACAGTTAGAAAGATATGGCATATAGAAGCAAACCGGATGGACATCATGAAAATGATCGGAGAGGTTGAGAGTAGAAGAAGTTCAGGAGCAAAAAAAAATATATATATATATATAAGAGAATCATTGTAAAATTAACTGTGTCCATAAGGTGTAGATAGTAAGTATAGACCGGAAGTAGAGGCCTGGGCATTGTTGTTCACTAATTTACTCCAAGTAGGGAAAGGATGGCGGGGTTGAAAATAATAAAGGGGAGTATATATATAAAAAACATGGGGGATTGGAAGTGATGCAGACAATTACATTGATAGAAGATACAATCTATCTGCAATATTAAGCTGATCCACCCCCCCCCCCCAATTTTTTATTTTATTTTTATTTTTATTTTTAAAAAGATAAAAAGATAAAAAGAAAAAAATAATAAAAAATAAAGTCTCTTCTTATTATTGGTGTCCTTTAGTAGTGGTTTCTTTGCAGCAATTCAACCATGAAGGCCTGATTCACAAAGTCTCCTCTGAACAGTTGATGTTAAGATGTGTCTGTTACTTGAACTCTGTGAAGCATTTATTTCGGCTGCAATATCTGAGGCTGGTAACTCTACTAAACTTATCCTCTGCACCAGAGGTAACTCTGGGTCTTCCATTCCTGTGGCGGTCCTCATGAGTGCCAGTTTCATCATAGCGCTTGATGCACTTGAAGACATTTCCCGTATTGACTGACCATCATGTCTTAAAGTAATGATAGACTGTCATTTTTCTTTGCTTATTTGAGCTGTTCTTGCCATAATATGGACTTGGTCTTTTACCAAATAGGGCTATCTTCTGTATACCACCCCTACCTTGTCACAACAACTGATTGGCTCAAAGGCATTAACAAGGAAAGAAATTCCACAAATTAACTTTTAAGAAGGCACACCTGTTAATTTAAATGCATTCTAGGTGACTACCTCATGAAGCTGGTTGAGAGAATGCCAAGAGTGTGCAAAACTGTCATCAAGGCAAAGGGTGGCTATTTGAAGAATCTCAAATATAACATATATTTTGATTTGTTTAACACTTTTTTGGTTGCTACATGATTCCATATGTGTTATTTATTTTATAGTTTTGATGTCTTCACTTTTATTCTACAATGTAGAAAATAGTACAAAAAACCCTTGAATGAGTAGGTGTTTTGACCGGTAGTATATACAGTGCCTTGCAAAAGTATTCAACCCCCTTGCCGTTTTTCCTATTTTGTTGCATTACAACCTGTCATTTAAATTGATTTTTATTTGTATTTCATGTAATGGACATACACAAAATAGTCCATTTGGTGAAGTGAAATTTAAAAAATAACTTGTTTCAAAAAATTCTACAAAATAAATAACGGAACCATTGGAACCATTTACCTCCAGAAGTCACATAATTAGTTAAATAAAGTCCATCTGTGTGCAATCTAAGTGTCACATGATCTGTCACATGATCTCAGTATATATGCACCTGTTCTGAAAGGCCCAAGAGTCTGCAACACCACTAAGCAAGGGGCACCACCAAGCAAGCGGCACCATGAAGACCAAGCAGTTCTCCAAACAGGTCAGGGACAAAGTTGTTGAGAAGTACAGATCAAGGTTGGGTTATAAAAAAATATCCCAAACTTTGAACATCCCACGGAGCACCATTAAATCCATTATAAAAAATTTGAAAGAATATGGCACTACAACAAACCTGCCAAGAGATGGCCGCCCACCAAAACTCATAGACCAGGCAAGGAGGGCATTAATTAGAGAGGCAACAAAGAGACCAAAGATAACCCTGAAGGAGCTGCAAAGCTCCACAGCGGAGATTGGAGTATCTGTCCATAGGACTACTTTAAGCCGTACACTCTACAGAGCTGGGTTTACAGAAGAGTGGCCAAAAAAAAGCCATCGCTTAAAGAAAAAAATAAGCAAACACGTTTGGTGTTTGCCAAAAGCCATGTGGGAGACTCCCCAAACATATGGAAGAAGGTACTCTGGTCAGAAGAGACAAAAATTGAGCTTTTTGGCCATCAAGGAAAACACTATGTCTGGCGCAAACCCAACACCTCAGCACAGGTGCACCTTGTGCTGGAGATAATACAAGACCATTCTAAAATGTGGAATTTTGTCACACAACACAATGCCACAGATCTCTCAAGTTTTGAGGCAGCGTGCAATTGGCATGCTGACTGCAGGAATGTCCACCAGAGCTATTGCCAAATAATTGAATGTTCAGTTCTCTACCATAAGCCTCCTCCAACGTCCTTTTAGAGAATTGGAAATAAGTCCAACCAACCTCACAACCGCAGAGCACGTGTATGGCGTCGTGTGGGTGAGCGGTTTGCTGATGTCAACGTTGTGAACAGAGTGCCCCATGGTGGCGGTGGGGTTATGGTATGGGCAGACATAAGCTATGGACAACGAACACAATTGCATTTTATCGATGGCAATTTGAATGCACAGAGATACTGTGAGATACACATTGTAGTGCCATTCATCCGCCGCCATCACTTCATGTTTCAGCATGATAATGCACAGCCCCATGTCGCAAGGATCTGAACACAATTCCTGGAAGCTGAAAATGTCCCAGTTCTGCATACTCACCAGACATGTCACCCATTGAGCATGTTTGGGATGCTGTGGATCAATGTGTATGACAGTGTGTTCCGGTTCCCGTCAATGTCCAGCAACTTCGCACAGCCATTGAAGAGGAGTGGGACAACATTCCACAGGCCACAATCAACAGCCTGATCAATTCTATGTGAAGGAGATGTGTCGCGCTGCATGAGGCAAATGGTGGTCACACCAGATACTGACTGGTTTTCTGATCCACGCCCCTACCTTTTTTTAAAGGTATCTGTGACCAACAGATGCATATTTGTATTCCCAGTCATGTGAAATCCATAGATTAGGGCTTAATGAATTTATTTCAATTGACTGATTTCTTTATATGAACTGTAACTCAGTAAAATCTTTAAAATTGCTGCATGTTGTGTTTATATTTTTGTTCAGTATAATAAAGCATTGGATGCATATAATCGCATTGCATTTGCGTAGTGGCATAGAGCAGTAGAGTAGAGGCACTTACAGAAGTTGCACACATGGGGAAATTTCATGCAATTATATGTCATTTTACATGACTGGAGACTGGCAGAATCTTTTCTAGTAGTTAAAAAATTATAAAATGACAGGCTGCTTTGACACTGACAAACTGAGAATCTGATATCAATAAAAACAACCTTGTCTTGAATCCATCAACAGCCTAGGCCTAGGTGTGTGGCGGCACATATTATAGGCTACAATATGAGGAGGAAATTATAGTCCTACAAATGCTTTACAGTTTCACTGACTCACCCAATAAGGCGATGGTGATGGCCGATGTCCTTGCGCCAAAAGCCTCTCTTTCTCTTGTTTTACTTTGTAAAAAAATATTTGGAAGTTGATCAGGGGGGCGGCAGGTAGCTTAGTGGGTAAGAGCGTTGTGCCAGTAACCGAAAGGTCGCTGGTTCTAATCCCCGAGCTGACTAGGTGAAAAATCTGTCGATGTGCCCTTGAGCAAGGCACTTAACCCTAATTGCTCCTGTAAGTCGCTCTGGATAAGAGCGTCTGCTAAATGACTGTAAATGTAAAATGTAAATGATCAAATATTTTTGGTAGCAGACAGATTAGAGTATTTTCTTTTCATGAGGGGCCATTGCCTTTCCAACCTGTGTTCACCGACAGATTTGCCGTGCGTTCCCGACTGTAGGCTATACCTTGTTATTGGGCTACACAAAATCCACAGGTAGGCTATTTTAAAAATAAAATAAGCTATTGATCCTCTGTGGCTAAATTATGGGCCTTCTACTGGTGTAGTAGGCTATTCTGAATTATTACATGTATTTCTGAACACACAGCAGTAATTCTATACATTTGGCAAATTTCAATTTATCAGGGGTTCTGCAGCTCATCCAGAACCCTTCCCGCGGCTATGATTCTATAAGGAAATAAATTAAGTGCAACGCTGAAGAGATAAGAGTGGTAGGCTCATGTCTGTCAGAGCAGGGAGAGGGAGAGAGATCATAGAAAGTGAATCTCATTCTAGTTCTGTGAGCGATACAGGCGTGCTTCTCACACAGCCACGGCCACGCGTCGGTCTCAATCATAAGTTACAATGTTTGATTGCTTTTATTTGCAAAAAGTGACAATTACTTTTTATGCCAAGAGAGGTACCGGATCCGGCCAAATAGGTTCTGGAACGAAACAGTCCAAAATGGAATGGTGCCGGATGCTGTTCCGGCAGGCTCCGGCTCAAATTAAGCACTGCATATACTTAATAAAAATGTATTGAAGTCATGCAGAGCCCGTGGTCTAGTGATAACGCACCAGGCTTAGACACATCACCCCTCTCCCCACCGAAGACCAGGGTTCAATTCCCTGGTCCATGACCTCAGTCTGTTTCTCACACCTACAGTGCCTTCAGAAAGTATTCACCCCCCTTGACTTTTTCCACATTTTGTTGAGTCACAGCCTGAATTTAAAATGGATTACATTGAGATGTGTTTGTCACTGGCCCACAATACCCCATAATGTCAAAGCAGAATTATGTTTTTCTAAATTATTACAAATTAATTAAAAGTGTAATGCTGAAATGAGTATTCAATGCCTTTGTTATGGCAAGCCTAAATAAGTTTAGGAGTAAAGATTTGCTTAACAAGTCACACAATAGAGCCCCACAGTGGAGGTGTCATAATACTCAAACAGAGAAATGCTTCCAATCGTGTTTTAGAAACACTTAAAATAAGGGCTGTGTTTCGTGTAGGCTTACTCTGGCGTGACGTTTTGATAATCATGTAAATCTCTCTCAGACAAGGCGACTTTTGTCAATATATTCGGCTCTATTTACTTTCAGATTCGAAAATGCTAATTAGCATAAAGTAGACATCATGCAAAACTACAAATTCCTGCAAGCTCCTGCACATCATCTCTAGCTGACACCTTTGCTAACAGATATTGTATTAATTTAAAACTTGCACAAGACAGTTCACAGAATTGTCAATTTAAAGAAATGTAGCCAAATTATTCATTACTACATTTAACTAACATTAGATTGTTAATCCAGAGATTCTTACATTTGCCTCGATTCAGCAGTCTTGTCCAGATCATCATGGCATTTGTAGTTCTTTAAGATAGCCACATTAGCAGCTAATTAGCATGTATTTTTTTTGGGGGGAAATACAGGCGAATATATTGATAAAAATCACCTTGTCCTAAAGAGATTTACATGGTTATCAAAATGTCACGCCACGAAACGTCACACAACACAGCCCTTAATTTAAGTGTTTCTAAAATCCCCCATGGGAAAAATGAATGGTGGAAAAATTATTGGAAACATTTTCCTGTTTGACTGCTAGGTTTTATGGGTATTATGACGCATACTGTGGTACTCTATAGGTTGCATGGACTGACTCAATGTGCAATAATAGGGTTTAACATGACTTTTGAATGACTACCTCATCTCTTTACCCCACACATACAATTATCTGTAAGGTCCCTCAGTCGAGCAGTGAATTTCAAACCCAGATTCAACCACAAAGACCAGGGAGGTTTTCCAATGCCTCACAAAGAAGGGCACCTATATAACCCTTTGAACATGGTGAACTTTGGATGGTGTATTAATACACCCAGTCACTACAAAGATACAGGCGTCCTTTCTAACTCAGTTGCTGGAGAGGGAGGAAACCACTCATGGATTTCACCATGAGGCCAATGGTGACTTTAAAACAGTTACAGAGTTTAATGGCTGTGATAGGATGGATCAACAACATTGTAGTTACTCCACAATACTAACCTATTTGACAGAGTGAAAATAAGGAAGCCTGTACAGAATACAAATATTCCGAAACATGCATCCTGTTTTCCACAAGGAGTGGGGAGTATAAAAGGGCAAATCCAATACAACACATTACTGAGTACCACTCTGAATATTTTCAAGCATAGTGGTGGCTGCATCATGTTCGGTCGGACCTATCTACCTACCTGGCCGGCCGTACAGACCTACCTACTGGCCGGCCGGACCAACCTATTTGGCCAGCCGGACCTAACCGACTACCCGGCTGTACCTACCTACCTGGCAGGCCGGACTTACCTGGCCGCATGACCTACCTACCTGGTCGGTGGGCCGGCCGGACCTACCTATCTGGCCGGCCTGCCGGACCTACCTACATGGCCGGCAGGACCTATCTGGCCAGGCGGACTACCCGGCAGTACCTACCTAACTGGCTGATCCTATTCGAACCTATCTGGCCAGCCGGCCGGACCTACCCGGCCGAATCTATCTACATGGCCGGACCTACCTAACTGGCCGGCTGGCCGACCCTATCCGGATCTATCTACCTATTTCACCGGCGACGATGAGTCAGCCTACAGGGAGCTGGCAGTGTGGTGCCAGAGCAACAACCTCTCCCTCAACGTCAGCAAGACCAAGGAGCTGATCGTGGACTACAGGAAACGGGGGGGTGAACACGCCCCCATCCACATCGACGGTGTGGCAGTGGAGCAGGTAGACAGCTTCAAGTTCCTCAGTGTCCAAATCACTAAAGACTTAAAATGGTCCAAACACACACACACAGTCGTGAAGAAGGCGCAACAGTGCCTCTTTCCCCTCAGGAAGTTGAAAAAGTTTGGCATGGGCCCTCAAATCCTGAAAAGGTTACACAGCTGTACCATTGAGAGCATATTGACTGGCTGCATCACTGCTTGGTATGGAAATAGCACCGCCCTCGTTCGCATGGCGCTACAGAGGGTGGTGCGGACAGCTCAGTACATCACTGGGACCGAACTCTCTGCCATCCAGGACCTCTATATCAGGCGGTGTGAAAAGAAGGCCCTGAAAATCGTCAAATACTCCAACCACCCAAGCCATAGACTATTCTCTCGGCTGTAAGAGGTACCGGTGCATCAAGTCTGACACCAACAGGCTCTTGAACAGCTTCTATCCCCAAGCAATACGACTGGTAAATAGCGAACAGAATAGCTACGTGGACTCAGATAGACCTGTATCTTTATTGACCTTTTATTTCAATATTTGCACTGTCTCTATGCACACTCACAGGGCCCTACACACTCACACACTGTCACTCCAACACACACACAAACACTCACTCCATCATTTTCTCACTCACACATAATACGCACATACATTTATACTGACTCTACACACCATCACACCCACTCACAGTCAAGGCGTCAGTGTAATGCGGTAGGCGAAGTCAGGCGCAGGACACAGAGCTAATCAAAAGGCGTACTTTACTCGTAGGTAAAATAATGAACAACAACCTCCACGCAGGGAGGGAACAAACCCGCACACTAACGACAACCAAAACATGAACAAACACGCACAACCCACCGTGTGAGACAGAGGGTTAAATAGGGAAGACATAACTACATGATGGGAAACAGGTGTGACCAATTAAGACAAAACAAGTCGAAAATAGATACATGGATCGGTAGTAGCTAGTACTCCGGTGACGACGAACGCCGAAGCCTGCCCGAGCAAGGAGGAGGGGCAGCCTCGGCTGAATCCGTGACACTCACATGCAAGCTGCTGCTACTCTGTTTATCTTATATCCTGTTGCCTAGTCACCTAACCCCATACATATCTACCTCCATCACTCCATTACCCCTGCACATGTAAATAGGACTTTTTAAATATTTCCTGTATATAATAGTATGCTTACTTACTTACTTTATTGTGTTTCATATTTGTTTGCCCATTAATTTGTACCCTTTGATATAAATGTTTGAGGACAGGGTTTTATTCTTCCTGGATCCATTAGAATGACAATAGCAGAGAAAGGGACAGGGCAACAACTCTTACAATTCCAACTACTGAATCTGGCAATCTACTGTTCTTGATTATACAACTACCTTTTTTGCCAAAGCTGAGATGCAGAAAACCATGTTTTTGCCTGCGCTACAGATGTCTATATTTTTAATTAGGATTTTTCAGGGGGTGCCCCCCTACTTCCCGCGGCTATGTTCTCATCATCATCTGCATTATGATGCATCCCAAATGGCACCCTATATTTGACAGGGCCCTGGTCAAAAGTAGTGCACTACATAGGGAATAGGGTGCCATTTCGGACTCAGCTGTAAAAACAATGTGAGACTGACGGTCGGGGGACAATCAAAAGCTCATTACCATGGCAAAGGTCCCCTCATTAAAGGGGATCATTAGAGGTGGCGGGGGATGAAAGGGCTTCCAGATTGCAGGGATTCCACATTAGGAGGTGTCAATTTTTAAGGGCAGGGTGCTGATTCAAAGGAAGGAGGGGAGGAATAGGGAAGGGAATGAAGCCCCCTCTTCTTCTGTCCTGTCCACCCTCCCTTCTATTCTCCTCAGAGGAGCCTAGCTGCCATGCCTGCCACCATATGTCCTGTCCTGTACTGTCCTGTCATGTCCTGTCCTGTCCTGTCCACCCTCTTTCTCCTCTCTGTCTCTCTCTGCCTCTGTCTCTCTTTCTCCCACTTTCTCCCTCGCTCTCCTTCTCTTCACAAGAATTGTTCCCATTACTGAAGGACAATGGCAAGTTAAACTGCACAAAACAGGGTTAACAAAGAATGTGGCCGGTGGCCGCCATCGCAGGTGAGAGAAAAGCCATAGTCAATAACGGACTAATTAAACCATTTGCTTGTCAGGCTGTGCAGCGGACAATCAAAGGAGAATCTTTATGTGTCACAAAGCGTACTTAGGGGACCCTAGAGAGAAGCAGCACATGCTATTAGGAACAGACAGGGAATAAGAGAACACCCTCCACAGATGACAAACCTGGATGGAGGAGAATATATGTGTGTGTGTGTTGAATATGTTGAATGTTGAATATAAATCTCAGAATTACTCACCGTTTCATGATTTGAATTATGCTGAATAGAAAGAACAGTAATTTACACAGGTACAAGCGCACAACATGGTACACACAAACATATACTGTATGCTTTTATAATGACAGACGTACACACATTCAGTCATATTGATTATCTCCCCCATGCTAGGGAACCGGTCTCTTTGTGCAGTGAGGTGGCTTAGTCATCACATCCCACACAACAGTCACAAATATAACCTTCTTTGTCATACATATGCTATTTCCATGTTCCTCTGTGGCCTGTTCGGTTCTCTATCGAGTCCTAACACAGCATTCTTTCCTGGTCTGTGTCCCAAATGGCACCCTATTTGGGACACAACCGTGCTGTTTCTAGAACAGCAGCGTCTGGCATTTCTCCAGGCCTGTCACCTTTCACCTAGCTGAACCTGGGGGAGAGAGAGAGAGCGAGAGAGAGAGAGAGCGAGAGAGCGAGAGAGCGAGAGAGCGAGAGAGCGAGAGAGCGAGAGAGCGAGAGAGAGAGCGAGAGAGCGAGAGAGCGAGATTTGTACTTTAACTATTTGCACATCCTTACAACACTGTATATAGACATAATATGACATTTGAAATGTCTTTATTCTTTTGGAACTTTTGTGAGTGTAATGTTTACTGTACATTTTTTATTGTTTATTTCAATTTTGTTTATTACCTATTTCACTTGCTTTGGCAATGTAAACATATGTTTCCCATGCCAATAAAGCCCCTTAAATTGAATTGAATAGAGAGAGAGAGAGACACCGACCAACTATTTTCACATTGTTACAACACTGTACATATCCATAATATAACATTGAGAGACAGCGAGAAAGAGAGATTGAATTGAGAGAGAGAGAGAGATTGAATTTAGAGAGACAGATTGAGAGAGTGAGTGTGAGATGGAGGAGGGCGTGAGAGAGATTGAATTGAAAGAGAGCAATAGAGATTGAATTGAGAGAGAGAGAGATTTAATTTAGAGAGAGAGAGAGCGAGGGCAAGAGAAAGATTGAATTGAAAGAGAGCAAGAGAGATTGAATTGAGAGAGAGAGATTTACAGTTTTTCTCAATTGCTAAAACTGTTAGGCTATGGTTCAACCCAGCACTCAGAGAAACAACACGACAAAGGGAGTGGAAGAAACAAAAATATTTAATCAAAGTTAAAATTGTCTTAGTCCAAAAACAACTGAAGTAAAGGAACAGAGTGAGCTAGTCGGCTCCGGAGGAAGGAGAGGCTGAGGCAGGCAGGCAGGCAGGCAGGCAGGCAGCGCAGGAAGGCAGGCAGGTTGGGAGATATGTCCGAAACTAAAGACAAAACAAACGACAGGTTAAGGAGAGTGGAGAGCCAGGCTGAAGACAAAGACAAAATAACTTTACTGGTGAGCCAAGTTACCGCTCTGGTAAGAACAACGATCTGGCGCCGGTGGAGAGCCATGCCCAGGAATAAGTAGTGCAGGTTGATGAGAGAATAGGATGCAGCTGCGTAGGCAGGAATCACTGGAAACAACCCGCAGCTGCACAGGAGAGGCAGATCCTGAGCACGCCCCTGATCCACTCCAGACACACCCACATAAAGGGGACAAACACACATACAGATACAACAGAAAAGAGGGGACAAAACAAGGAGGAAGGGAAACAGAAAAGGGAGAGACAAGCTGCCCACATAACAGTACCCCCCCTCAATGGTCGCCACCTGGCGACCCACCAGGCCTGTCAGGGTTGTCGTGATGGAAGTCCGTGATCAGCTGAGGATCCAACACAAAACGCTTTAGGGACCCAAGACCTCTCCTCTGGTCCATAACCTTCCCAATCGACTAGGTATTGGAGACCCCTACCCCGCCTCCGAGAGTCCAGGAGCCTACTGACGGTGTAGGCCGGATGGTCGTCAATGAGGCGAACAGGTGGAGGTGGATCAGCCGGCGGACACAAAAGGCTGGAGGACACAGGTTTCAGTTGGGAGACGTGGAAAGTAGGGTGTATCTTCATGGCTGAAGGCAACTTCAAACGAACCGCAGCGGGGTTAATGATGGACTCCACCACAAACGGACCCAGGTACCGAGGAGACAGCTTGCGTGATTTGGTACGAAGAGGTACGTTCTTAGATGACAGCCAAACCTCTTGACCAGGATGAAACACAGGTGCGGGAGTCCTGCTCCTATCCGCTGTTGTCTTGTTCCTGTCGGTGGTCCGAAGCAATGCTTCCCGAGCGTCGCTCCACACTCTCTGGCAGCGGCGGAGGTTCTCCTGAACCGAAGGAACAGCCAATTCCTTCTCCTGAGCAGGAAACAGAGGGGGTTGATAACCCATGGTAACCTCGAAGGGTGAAAGACCGGTGGCAGAGGCGGTGAGGGAGTTGTGGGCGTACTCTATCCAGGGCAGATGTTTGGCCCAGGATGATGGATGTTGAGCAGCCACACAACGAAGGGTTGCTTCGAGGTTTTGGTTGGCTCTTTCTGTTTGACCGTTGGTCTGGGGATGAAACCCTGAGGACAGACTAACGGAAGCACCCAAAGCAGAACAGAAAACCTTCCAAACACGGGAAGTAAACTGTGGGCCTCTATCAGATACGATGTCCACAGGTATTCCATGGGGACGGAATACATGTTGGACTAGGAGGTCCGCTGTCTCACTGGCAGACGGTAATTTTGGTAATGCTATATAGTGGACAGATTTAGAGAATCTGTCCACAATGGCTAAGTATAGTATCATTACCTTCAGACTTGGGTAGGCCGGTGACAAAATCCATGGCAATGTGGGACCAGGGACGGCTGGGAACTGGGAGGGGTAGCAGCAGCCCCGACGGGGACTGATGGGAGGCTTTGCCCCGAGCACAGGTTGAACAGGCTGCCACAAAAGCCGAACGTCAGTTTCCATTGAAGGCCACCAAAAATGTCTCCTAAGCAGCGTCAACGTGCGTCTCATCCCAGGGTGACCAGCAAAACGGGAGGTGTGAATCCACTGCAACACCTGAGACCGGACCGTCTCGGGAACAAAGAGTAGGTTGGGAGGTCCATCACCCGGTCCCGGGTCCGTGGCAAGTGCAGTCTTCACAAGAGACTCGATCTCCCACTGAACAGCCGCCACGACGCATGAGGAAGGCAGGACTGCCTCAGGCTCGCTGGTCTCCGAAGGGTCAGCAAACTGGCGGGACAAAGCATCTGGTTTAACATTTCTTGACCCCGGTCTGTATGTAAGAATAAAGTTAAACCTACTAAAAACAGGGCCCATCTGGCTTGGCGTGAGTTGAGTCTCTTAGTGGCTTGGATGTAAGCCAAGTTTTTGTGGTCAGTCCAGACCACAAACGGCAGTTCAGCTCCATCCAGCCAGTGCCGCCATTCTTCCAGTGCAAGCTTGACCGCCAGCAGTTCCCGGTTTCCAACGTCGTAATTCCGTTCTGTGGGTGACAATTTCTTGGAGAAAAAAGCACAGGGGTGAAGCTTTTGGTCAGTGGGGAGCGCTGGGAGAGGACTGCTCCCACACCTGAGTCCGACGCGTCCACCTCCACAACAAACTGCAGAGAGGTATTGGGGTGTATCAACACGGGGGAGGTGGAAAACAGTTCCTTCAAAACCCCTACCGCCTGCTCCGCCTCAGGGGACCACCGAAAAGGGACTTTAGGAGATGTGAGTCTTGTAAGGGGTGCCACCACTCTACTAAAACCCTTAATGAATCTACGGTAGAAGTTAGCAAAGCCCAAAAATCGTTGAAGTTGCTTACGGGTGGTGGGTGTGGGCCATTCAGTCACTGCCCGGATCTTCTCGGGGTCTGCCTTCACCTGCCCGCTCTCAATTATGAATCCAAGGAACGATGTAGACTGTTTGTGGAACTCACACTTCTCTGCTTTGACGTACAGCTTGTTCTCCAAGAGCCGTTGAAGGACTTGACGGACGTGTGACTCATGCTCCTCGGGTGACTTGGAAAAAACAAGAATATCATCCAGGTATACAAAGACAAAACGGTTCAAAAAATCCCTAAGAACATCGTTCACCATGGCTTGGAAAACCGCAGGGGCATTTGAAAGCCCAAAGGGCATGACCAAATACTCAAAATGTCCCAGTGGAGTGTTGAAAGCGGTTTTCCACTCATCTCCCTTTCGGATTCGGACAAGGTGATAAGCATTCCTGAGGTCGAGCTTGGAAAACACTGTGGCGCCATGCAGAGGTTCAAAAGCTGAGTTGATGAGTGGAAGGGGATACTTGTTTTTAACAGTTATGTTGTTTAAACCCCTGAAATCGATACAGGGGCGTAACGACTTGTCCTTCTTTTCCACGAAAAAAGAAACCTGCACCCAAAGGAGACGACGAGGGACGGATTATGCCCGAGACCAGAGAATCACCAATGTACTGCTCCATTGCCTCTCTTTCCGGTCGGGACAGATTGTATAACCGACTAGAGGGCAAGGGAGCACCAGGAAGCAGTTCAATAGGGCAATCATAAGGCCTATGTGGTGGTAGAGACAGAGCCTTGTCCTTACTGAAAACCTCCGCTAAGTCATGGTATTCTTTGGGGACAGATGACAGATCAAGAGGAGCTGAGGGAGGAGTTGGGTTACACTTAGTGGGGGAACCGCTGACCTCAGGCACTCGGAATGGCAGTTAGTGCTCCAACTGAGAATGGTGTGACGTGTCCAATCAATTTGTGGGTTGTGAAGAGCCAACCAGGGGAAGCCAAGGATTAGGGAGGTAGCTGAGCCAGACATAACTCTTAGCTGAATGCTTTCACAATGATTGCCAGAAATCACTAGGGAAACGGGGGTGGTTTGATGAGTTATCTCCGCGAGGAGGCGCCCATCAAGGGCTGTGACCCGAATGGGGGTAGGTAGTGGCTCCATGGGGATACGAGCTTGTGTAACGAACTGGTGGCTAATAAAGTTATCTTCTGCACCTGAGTCTATGAGAGCTGAGAGTGGCAGGGAATGACTCTGGAAACGTAAGGTTACAGGTACTTGTAATCGGGGAATGATGGGTTCAGGATCTAACTCTGGGCTCGCAAGTAGACCCACCGTTACGAGCGAGCCTTGTCTTTTGGCCGCTTAGGGCATGTAGCCAGAATGTGTGTGGCGTCTCCACAGTACAGGCACTCACCCGCCTGGAGGCGCCGTTGCCGCTCTGCTGGAGGTAGTCGAGCTCGACCCACTTGCATAGGTTCCTCCTCTGTGCTCGGGATGGAATCAGGAACAAGAAGCTGCCGACTCCGGAGAGGCGAGACTCGAGTGGTTGAAGGCTGGGGAACTCGTCCTCCTAGATGTGGCCGATCGCCTCTCTCCCGACGCCTCTCCCGCAACCGATTGTCTAGCTTGATGGACAGGGAAACGAGAGAATGTAAATCATGTGGCTCATCACGAGCAGCCAGTTCATCCTTAATGGCTTCATTCAAACCGTTTAGAAATGCTCCTTGAAGTGCCACATTGTTCCACTTGGAGTCCGCTGCCAACGTCCAGAACTCAATAGAGTACTCTGCCACACTGTTAGAACCCTGCCTCAAATTAAAAAGTATCTTGGAGGAATTACCCACATGGTCAGGATGGTCAAAAACAGTCTTCAATTTAGCAGAGAAATCAGCAAAAGTCCATGCAGTCAAAGTTTGATCTGAGCACACAGCCTCAGCCCAAACCAGAGCTTTCCCTCTTAACAGCCCCAGAACATAATGTACCTTAGATGAATCAGTAGAAAACGACAGTGGTCTCTGCCGAAAAATCAAGTCACACTGAAGCAAAAATCCCCGGCACTTGTCCAATTCTCCATTGAACGGTTCAGGCGACGTGACAGGGGTTCCCGACGGAACGAAGCCTGCCTAGTGTCCGAGGAAACAACTTGGGGTGCATCAAACTGGGGGTCAGAGAGAGATGGAGAACTGATAACAGACAATTTAGAGACGTGTGTAGTTAACTGAGTCACCTGGTTCAGCAGTTGATGATTATCTTCCACAAGAGTCCGAATCAACTGGTCATGCTGTCCTAGCAACGTTCCTTGAGCCTGGATAGCTTGTTGGAAGCTGTCTTTGTTTGCCCCGTGCTGTTTCTCTGTTGGGTCCATGGCCAGATCGTTCTGTTAGGCTATGGTTCAACCCAGCACTCAGAGAAACAACACGACAAAGGGAGTGGAAGAAACAAAAATATTTAATCAAAGTTAAAATTGTCTTAGTCCAAAAACAACTGAAGTAAAGGAACAGAGTGAGCTAGTCGGCTCCGGAGGAAGGAGAGGCTGAGGCAGGCAGGCAGGCAGGCAGGCAGGCAGACCGACAGGCAGGAAGGCAGGCAGGTTGGGAGATATGTCCGAAACTAAAGACAAAACAAACGACAGGTTAAGGAGAGTGGAGAGCCAGGCTGAAGACAAAGACAAAATAACTTTACTGGTGAGCCAAGTTACCGCTCTGGTAAGAACAACGATCTGGCGCCGGTGGAGAGCCATGCCCAGGAATAAGTAGTGCAGGTTGATGAGAGAATAGGATGCAGCTGCGTAGGCAGGAATCACTGGAAACAACCCGCAGCTGCACAGGAGAGGCAGATCCTGAGCACGCCCCCTGATCCACTCCAGACACACCCACATAAAGGGGACAAACACACATACAGATACAACAGAAAAAGAGGGGACAAAACAAGGAGGAAGGGAAACAGAAAAGGGAGAGACAAGCTGCCCACATAACAAAAACACTAAAACCTATTGGCTGAACAAAGTTCTCAGTTGCCTGGACTCATTTAGCTAATTATGCAGTCTGTTGTCAATACCTTAAACCATTTCACATGGTAAAACACAATTTGCAGATCTCACTTAGACTTTTCAGCAAAACTCTAAACCCATTCTCATTTTCAAAACACATTCTGCACTCTAATGCACATGTCATCCATACTGGTAAACACAAGTGGCAACAATCAAATACAAATAGAGAACACATGTCATTGATTGAACATAACCACTCAAAATTGATTTAACCTGTTTCAAATGATGCGACACAACCAATATAAGCCAGTTCAGAGAGCAAACAGGTTGTTGAAGGTGGGAAGGAGAAAGTCTGAGAATGGATAGAAGAAACAATGTGAGAGGACGAGGACGAGTGCGTATTCCAGGGAATCGACAGTGTGAGCATTTCCACAATTGACCGTGTCCTCCATCGTAACAGGATGCGAATGAAACAAGTATACAGAGTACCTTTTGAGCGCAACTCACCAAGGGTGAAAGAACTGCGAGCTCAGTATGTGCAAGTAAGTGTACATTCAGAAACATTTACTGTAATCCAGATTGTCTACAGTACTAACACATACTATGTGAATGACATTACTCTTCAGTACATACAATGTATGTGAATCAGAAGTGCATACAGTAGGCCTAATTGTACTCTACAGTATAGCACTGTCTCTGTACGACTTACAAAATCCTACATACAGTATATTGTATTTCTACACAGACATTATTTGACTTGGAATCCTTGGACAGACCCCATGAGTTCATCATTGTCGATGAAGCAGGCTTCAATCTAACAAAGAGGAGAAGGAGAGGCCGAAACATGATTGGACAGCAGGCCATTGTTGAAGTCCCTGGTCAACGAGGTGGCAATGTCACAATCTGTGCTGCTATCAGCAACCATGGTGTTCTACATCTCCATGTTATACTCGGGCCATATAACACCCAGCACCTTCTAAGATGTATTGCCAATCTAAGATATATTTTATTTGAGCAGCAGGTTCAAGAGCAGCAGGGTCAAGAGCTAAATGAGAATCCCATTCCCACCTATGTGATAGTGTGGGACAATGTTAGTTTCCACCGAGCTGCCAGGTAAGGGAATGGTTTAACATCAATGGGCAGTTTATGAACTTGTACCTCCCTCCATACTCGCCTTTCCTGAGTCCGATTGAGGAGTTTTTCTCCTCTTGGAGATAGAAAGTGTATGATAGACAACCCTACACCAGAGTAAATCTGCTGCAAGCCATGGATTTAGCCTGTGGTGATATAGGTGAGGAATCATGTCAGGGCTGGATACGGCACACAAGAGGCTACTTCCCCCGTTGCCTCAGGAGGGACAATATTGCTTGTGATGTCGACGAAGTGCTCTGGCCTGACCCAGCCCAAAGACAAGAAGAAGCACATTGATCACATGTTTACTCCTTTGATTTTTGTCCCTTTTAGTATTGTATACTGTAGTACAGTGCATTGTAGGCTGTATACTGTACAATGGACAAATTGTATGGCCCTGAACATTGTGCTTTCCATTTGTTAACATTACTGACTGCTCAATAGATTTTGACTGGTTGCAGGTTCATATCAACAAAGAACAAGAATTACAGTATCACATAGACAAAGGACAAGTTTGTGAGATGCAGGGTACAGTACTGTAAAAATAGGGGTACAAGGAGGAGGAAGAACAAAAAACAACATTGCAAAGAGCAAAGCAGAGTAGTAATTTCTGATACATTTTGAGCTACTATGATAGAACATGTTTTCGTTCATCAAAAGACAATGACGGAAAAGTATGACATTTGTTTTGAGATTAAAAATGTACTTCTCCCTGAGAACTGTACGTTTTGAACAATGTGTTTTCTATTTTTCGGTGTATTGTTTACTGACTGCTTGAGAGTGTATATCATTTTGATCACTTTGTTTATGATTTGAGAGCAGTGTTTGATTTTGAACACAGGTAAAACTGTTTTGAGGCGAATGTTTCATTTTGCGAGAGGTGTCAGAGGTTTTGTAAATAGTGCTTGAAGATGAGGTTTTGTGTTTAATGTTTTCAGGAAATGGAGCAAGGTTTCAGAAGTTATGTTTTAGCAATTCAGAAAAACTGTAATTTATAGAGAGAGAGAGAGAGCGAGGGCAAGAGAAAGATTGAATTGAAAGAGAGCAAGAGAGATTGAATTGAGAGAGAGAGAGAGAGTGTGATTGAATTGAGAGCGAGAGAGATTGAAATGAGAGAGAAAGAGAGAGAGAGATTGAATTGAGAGAGAGAGAGAGAGAGAGAGAGAGAGAGAGAGAGAGAGAGAGAGAGAGAGAGAGAGAGAGAGAGAGAGAGAGAGAGAGAGAGAGAGAGAGAGAGAGAGAGAGAGAGAGAGAGAGAGAGAGAGAGAGAGAGAGAGAGAGAGAGAGAGAGAGAGAGAGAGAGAGAGAGAGAGAGAGAGAGAGAGAGAGAGAGAGAGAGAGAGAGAGAGAGAGAGAGAGAAATATGTTGTCTATTCTGGGGATGTTTGTGATGAAAGCTCCGGCAGCATGCAGGTCCTGGCACATGCCAGCACTTCTCTCAGAGGGATAATAAGACATGTTGGGCTCTGTCCAGCCCTGCCAAGTCTCTCTCTCTGTCTCCAATGTGTGGAGAGCCAAGGTCTGTGTGTGTGACAGAGGTGTGTGTGTGTGTGTGTGACAGAGGTGGACGTGTTTAACTATACTTATAAGAATAGTAAACCAAGAAACAGTTGACCAACTGGGGACATTTTGTTGGTCCCCACAAGGTCAAATGCTATTTCTAGGGTGTTTAGGGTTAAGGTTAGAATTAGTGTTAGGGTTAGAATTAGGTTTAGGGTTAGGAGACAGGGTTAGTTTTAGGGTTAGGGTTAGGAGCTAGGGTTAGGTTTAGGGTTAGAGTTAAGGTTTTTAGGTTAAGATTAGGGTTAGGGTTAAGGTTAGGGATAGGGTAAGGGTACGGGTACGGGTATGGGTTAGGTTTGGGGTTAGGGGTTAGCGAAAATAGGATTTTGAATGGGACTGAATTATATGTCCCCACAAGGTTAGATGCGCAAGACTGTGTGTGTGTACAGAGCCTTCAGAAAGTATTCACACCCCTTGACTTATTCCACAGCCTGAATTCAAAATGGATTAAATCTTTAAAAAATCTCACACATCTACACACAATACCCCGCAATGAAAAAGTGAAAAACTGTTTTTAGACTTTTTGCCACATTTATTGAAAATGAAATACATAAATATCTCATTTACATACAGTACCATTCAAAAGTTTGGACACACCTACTCATTCAAGGGCTTTTCTTTATTTTACTATTTTCTACATTGTAGAATAATAGAGAAGACATCAAAAACTATGAAATCACACATATGGAATCATGTAGTAACCAAAAAAGTGTTAAACAAATCAAAATATAGTTTAGATTTGAGATTCTTTAAAGTAGCCACCCTTTGCCTTGATGACAGCTTTGCACACTCTTGGCATTCTCTCAACCAGCTTCATGAGATAGTCACCTGGAATGCATTTCAATTAACAGGTGTGCCTTCTTAAAAGTTAATCTGTGGAATTTATTTCCTTCTTAATGTGTTTGAGCCAATCAGCTGTGTTGTGACAAGGTAGGGGGGGGAATACAGAAGATAGCCCTATTTGGTAAAAGACCAAGTCCATATTATGGCAAGAGAAACGACAGTCCATCATTACTTTAAGACATGAAGGTCAGTCAATACGGAACATTTCAAGAACTATGAACGTTTCTTCAAGTGCAGTCGCAAAAAACATCAAGTACTATGATGAAACTGTCTCTCATGAGGACCGCCACAGGAATGGAAGACCCAGAGTTACCTCTTCTGCAGAGGAAACATTCATTAGAGTTATCAGCCTCAGAAATTGCAGCCCAAATAAATGCTTCACAGAGTTCAAGTAACAGACACATCTCAACATCAACTGTTCAGGGGGGACTGTGTGAATCAGGCCTTCATGGTCGAATTGCTGCAAAGAAACCACTACTAAAGGACACCAATAATAAGAAGAGACCTGCTTGGGCCAAGAAACTTGAGCAATGGACATTAGACCGGTGGAAATCTGTCCTTTGGTCTGATGAGTTCAAATTAGAGATTTTTGGTTCCAACTGCCGTGTCTTTGTGAGACGCGGTGTGGGTGAACGGATGATCTCTGCATGTGTAATTCCCACCATAAATCATGGAGGAGGATGTGTTATGGTGTGGGGGTCCTTTGCTGGTGACACTGTCGGTGATTTATTTAGAATTCAAGGCACACTTAACCAGCATGGCTACCACAGCATTCTGCAGCGATACGCCATCCCATCTGGTTTGGGCTTAGTGGGACTATCATTTGTTTTTCAACAGGAAAATGACCCAACACACCTCCAGGCTGTGTAAGGGCTATTTTACCAAGAAGGAGAGTAATGGAGTGCTGCATCAGATTACCTGGCCTCCACAATCCCCCGACCTCAACCCAATTGAGATGGTTTGGGATGAGTCGGACGGCAGAGTGAAGGAAAAGCAGCCAACAAGTGCTCAGAAAATGTGGGAACTCCTTCAAAACTGTTGGAAAAGCATTCCAGGTGAAGCTGGTTTAGAGTACGCCAAGAGTGTGCAAAGCTGTCATCAAGGCAAAGGGTGGCTATTTGAAGAATCTAAAATCTAAAATATATTTTGATTTGTTTAACACTTTTTTGGTTACTACATGATTCCACATGTGTTATTTCATAGTTTTGATGTCTTCACTATTATTCTACAAGTAGAATATAGTAAAAATAAAGAAAAACCCTTGAATGAGTAGGTGTGTCCAAACTTTTGACTGGTACTGTAAGTATTCACACCCCTGAGTCAATACTTTGTAGAAGCACTTTTGGCAGTGGTTACAGCTGTCAGTCTTTCTTGGTAAGTCTCTAAGAGCTTTCCACACCTGGATTGTGCAACAATTATTAAACTCTGTCAAATTGGTTGTTGATCATTGCTAGACAATAATTACCAGGTCTTGCTATAGATTTTCAAGTAGATTTAAGTCAAAACTGTAACTCGGCCACTTAGGAACATTCACTGTCTTCTTGGTAAGCAACTTCAGTGTGGATTTGGCCTTGTGTTTTAGGTTGTTGTTCTGCTGATAGGTGAATTCATCTCCCAGTGTCTGGTGGAAAGAAGACTGAACCAGGTTTTCCTCTAGGATTTGGCCTGTGCTTAGCTCCATTCCATTTATTTTTTATCCTGAAAACTCCCCAGTCCTTAACGATTACAATCATACCCATAACATGATGAAGCCACCAATATGCTTGAAAATATGGAGAGTGGTACTCAGTAATGTGTTGTATTTGATTTGCCCCAAACATTACTCTTTGTTTTCAGGACTAAAAGTTAATTGCTTTGCCACATTTGTGCAGTATTACTTTAATGCCTTGTTGGAAACAGGATGCATGTTTTGGAATACTATTATTCTGTACAGGCTTCCTTCTTTTCACTCTGTCAATTAGGTTAGTATTGTGGAGTAACTACAATGTTGTTGATCCATCCTCTGTTTTCTCCAATCACAGCCATTAAACTTTTAACTATTTTAAAGTCACCATTGGCCTCATAGTGAAATCCTTGAGCGGTTTCCTTCCTCTCCAGCAACTGAGTTAGGAAGGACACCTGTATCTTTGTAGTGACTGGGTGTATTGATACATCATCCAAAGTGTAATAACTCCACCATGCTCAAAGGGATATTCAATGTCTGCTTTTTGTTTAATTCAATGTTTATCTATCAATAGGTGCCCTTCTTTGTGAGGCATTGGAAAACCTCCCTGGTCTTTGTGGTTGAATCTGTGTTTGAAATTCACTGCTCGACTGAGGGACCTTACAGATAATTTTATGACTGGGGTACAGAGATGAGGTAGTCATTAAAAAATACTATTATTGCACACAGAGTGAGTCCATGCAAATTATTAGGTGACTTATTAAGCACATTGTTACTCATGAACTTATTTAAGCTTCTCATAACAAAGGGGTTGAATACGTATTGACTCAAGACATTTCAGCTTTTTATTTTTAATTCATTTGTACAAATTTTGAAAAACATAATTCCACTTTGACATTATAGGATATTGTGCGTAGGGCAGTGACAAAAACTCTCAATGTAATCAATTTTAAATTCAGGCTATAACGCAACAAAATGTGGACAAAGTCAAGGGGTTTGAATACTTTCTGAAGACACTGCATTGTTGGAAGGCTACACCTTTCACAAGGTCTCTTTCTCACCAGACTGCCAATCTATGGACCTGCCATTGCTATGGTGTTGATCGCTAAAACATTAGTCCACGGTGTGTGAGAAACCATGGTTACACTTTATTTATTTCTGTCATTTTTTTGTTGGGGCGGTTACAGGTACAATTTACAAATTCACATAATTTCATATTCCGTTCATATCGCATTTGCCTGTGGGCTGCCATTCAAAAAGAAAAAGAAAACATTTTCCAAAAAAGGTACATAAAAAGTATTAATCATTATGATCATATTACAGTGAAAAATAATAATAATACATTTAGTATGTAAAGGAAAAGAAACAAAAAGAAGTGAGCCAACCTCTCATCCCGGACCCCCAACCCCACATGTCTCCACCCCAACCTGCCATCCCGGACCCCCAACCCCACCCATCCAACATGTCTCCGCCCCAACCTGCCATCCCGGACCCCCAACCCCACCCATCCAACATGTCTCCGCCCCAACCTGCCATCCCGGACCCCCAACCCCACCCATCCAACATGTCTCCGCCCCAACCTGCCATCCCGGACCCCCAACCCCACCCATCCAACATGTCTCCGCCCCAACCTGCCATCCCGGACCCCCAACCCCACCCATCCAACATGTCTCCGCCCCAACCTGCCATCCCGGACCCCCAACCCCACATGTCTCCACCCCAACCTCTCATCCCGGACCACCAACCCCACCCATCCAACATGTCTCCACCCCAACCTACCATCCCGGACCCCCAACCCCACATGTCTCCACCCCAACCTCTCATCCCGGACCCCCAACCCCACCCATCCAACATGTCTCTACCCCAACCTCTCATCCCGGACCCCCAACCCCACCCATCCAACATGTCTCCACCCCAACCTGCCATCCCGGACCCCCAACCCCACCCATCCAACATGTCTCCACCCCAGCCTGCCATCTCGGACCCCCAACATGTCTCCAGTTAGAGGCATTGTAGTCCACCAACCTGGAACCTTTTAAGTAAATTGCATTCACCACCACCATCACCACCACACACCCCTGTCACGATTTAAACTGAATATGAACCCAAATGCAGACAACTACACCGAGCCAGAGAAGGTTTAACAGGTTTATTTCAAAGTTAAATTGTCCAGGTTTCCAAAAATAGGGGAAGAGCAAGTCCAGGTCTACAGGGAGGGTAACAGCTCTAGGGTTCTGAGCAGGAGTGGTACCGTAACGTCCTAGTGTCCGTGGTGAGTCCAAATGTGAGGTCCAGTAGTGGAAAGCAGGATGGTGGTGGCAGGAGTGAAGCGGAGGCAGGAGTCAGGTTCCAATAATCTGTGGCACAGGAGAAATATAAATAGAACCGGCCAAAAACACAAAGAGCGAAAACAAGCAGGTTGAGTCAGCAGCGAGACTAACATGGTCGTCTTGACTATGATCTGACGATGAGTGGCAAGTTTGACCGGGTCTTTAAGGCTGAGGTGATTATGGTGAATGAGCTGCAGCTGGAACCCTGACTCCCGCACACCAGACTTCACTCCTGCAATTAAGAACAGACAGAGGGGAGGGGGAGAGCAGAGAGAGAGAGCTACTTAGCAGCAGTAGGCCTAACAGTACCCCCCCCTCTACGGACGCCACCCGGCGGACGACAGGGTTTATCAGGATTTAACCGATGAAAATCACGGACCAGAGCAGGATCCACAATGAAGCTCCTGGGAACCCAGGAACGTTCCTCAGGACCATAACCCTCCCAATCCACCAGGTACTGGAAACCACGACCCCGGCGGCGAACATCCAGAAGTCGCCGGACAGTGTAGACAGGACCCCCACCCACGACCCTGGGCGGAGGAGGGGGACGAGAGGGCGGGCACAGAGGGCTAACAGACACAGGCTTAATCTGGAACACATGAAAAGTGGAATGAACCCGTAGGGAGGCAGGAAGCTGTAGTTTAACCGTGCAGGGGTTAACAATAGACAGTATTTTAAACGGTCCTATAAAACGCGGCGCCATCTTCTTAGATTCCACTTTTAATGGAAGATCACTTGACTTAAGCCATACCTCTTGACCAGGAGAGTAACCGGGAGCCTGGGACCGGTGATGGTTGGCTTGCCTCTGCATGTAAGACGAAGCTCGGGACAGAGCTACCCTGGCCTTCCTCCAGACCTTGAAGCAGCGGCGCATGTGGGACTGCACCGAGGGTACCGCCAGTTCCCTCTCTTGAGAAGGGAACAGGGGAGGTTGATAACCAAGAGCACACAGAAAGGGAGACAAACCAGAGGAAGCGTTAGTCAAGGTGTTATGAGCATATTCCACCCAGGGGAGCATGGAGCTCCATGACCCAGGGTTAGACCCTGTGACACAGCGGAGAGCAGTCTCCATCTCCTGGTTCGCTCTCTCGGCTTGCCCGTTGGTCTGGGGGTGATATCCAGAGGACAGGCTGGATGTGATGCCCAAAGCTTTACAGAAAGCTTTCCATACCTGGGAGACAAACTGGGGACCCCTGTCAGAGACAATATCAGTGGGTAGACCATGAGAGCGGAACACATATTCAACCAAAATATCAGCAGTTTCTCTGGCAGTGGGCAGTTTAGGTAGGGCCAAAAAATTAGCAAACTTAGAAAAACGATCAATTACAGTAAGAATGACAGTCTTTCCAGACGAGGGGGGAAGTCCAGTGACAAAATCCAATGCAATGTGGGACCAGGGACGGCTGGGTATTGGCAGAGGTCGTAGATGACCAGCGCTGGCCTGGGTGGAGTTCTTACTTCGTGCACATACCGTACAAGCAGCAATGAAGGCTCGAGTGTCCGCCTCCATCCTGGGCCACCAGAACTTCCGTCGCAAAAAGTCAAGGGTCCGAGTAACTCCAGGGTGACAGGTAAGGGGAGACGAGTGAGCCCACTGAAGTACCTGGGAGCGAACAGACTCAGGGACAAACAACCGGTTAGGAGGACCGCTCCCAGGGTCAGCTTGTAGATGTTGAGCCTGTCTAACAATCCCTTCGATGTCACATGTAATGGCAGCAATACTGCAGGTAGGAGGCAAGATGGTTTCAGGGTTACTACCAGTATCAACAGCAGAATGAACACGAGACAGGGCGTCAGGCTTGACGTTGCGTGACCCAGGACGGTAAGACAGGGAAAAATTGAATCTACCAAAAAAGAGTGCCCACCTGGCTTGACGGGGATTGAGCTGCTTCGCTGACTGGATGTATGCAAGATTTTTATGATCCGTCCAAACGATGAAGGGTTGTTCCGCCCCCTCCAACCAATGCCGCCACTCCTCGAGAGCCAGCTTAATGGCGAGCAGTTCACGATTGCCAACATCATAATTCCTCTCTGCCTAAGAAAGTTTTCGTGAAAGAAAAGCACAGGGATGCAGTTTGTTATCTTCAGGTGAACGTTGTGACAACACCGCACCTACCCCAGTGTCGGATGCGTCCACCTCCACGACAAACTGGCGGTCGGGGTCAGGCTGCATCAGAATGGGAGCCGAGGCAAAGCGATGTTTCAGCTCTTTGAACGCTGATTCGGCCCCTTCATTCCAAGCGAACGGTAGTGAGATGGAGGTGAGAGCGGTGAGTGGCGCAGCAATGCGGCTGTAGTCTTTGATGAACCTCCTGTAGAAGTTCGCAAACCCCAGGAATCGTTGAAGTTGTTTGCGGGTGGAGGGGGCTGGCCAGTCCGTGACAGCAGAGATCTTAGCTGGGTCCATCCGCAACTCCCCCTGAGCTATTATGTAACCCAAAAAAGAGGTTTCAGACACATGAAATTCACATTTCTCCATCTTCACAAATAGTTTGTTTTCCAACAACCTTTGCAACACCTGGCGCACATGCAGTTCATGTTCCTGGGAGGACTTTGAGTAAATCAGGATATCATCCAGATAGACAAAAACAAAACGATTCAACATGTCCCGAAGGACATCATTCACTAGTGCCTGAAAAACAGCAGGGGCATTAGACAAACCAAAAGGCATAACCAGATACTCAAAATGTCCCAAGGGTGTGTTGAAGGCAGTCTTCCATTCATCGCTTTTACGAATGCGCACCAGGTGATACGCATTTCGTAGATCCAGTTTCGTAAAGATAGTTGCACCATGAAGGAGGGGAAAAGCAGAATTAATTAAAGGCAGATAATATTTGTTCTTAATGGTGATGTTGTTAAGTCCACGGAAATCAATACAGGGTCTGAGGGTCTTATCCTTTTTCCCAACAAAAAAGAATCCCGCTCCTACAGGTGATGAGGAAGGACGAATAATACCTGCCGCCAAGGAGTCCCGAATGTAGTTCTCCATAGCCTCCGTCTCCGGGCGGGAGAGATTGTACAGGCGACTGTTAGGGAGAGGGGCTCCAGGCTGGAGGTCTATGGCGCAGTCGTATGGCCGGTGAGGAGGAAGAGAAGTAGCTCTGTGTTTGCAGAAAACGGATGCCAGGTCATGATACACGTCAGGGACAGCAGAGAGATCCATGGACTCCAGTGGAGGTTGAGGAACAGTGCTGGCAGGGGTCTGAGCAGAACACAAACAGTTAACATGACAAAATGTGCTCCATGAAACAATTCTACCTGTCACCCAATCAATGTGTGGATTGTGTCTTATGAGCCAGGGGATACCAAGGACCAGGGGGGTCTGTGGGCAGTCAATTATGTGAAATTGAATGTTCTCCTGATGATTACCTGACACTCTGAGACAAACAGGGACAGTCTGATGAGTAATACAGGTCAACAATTGTCCATTTAGACCCTTAGCCTGCAGCGGACAGTCCATAGGAACAGTCTCTAAATCCATTTGTTGAGCCAACTCTCGATCTAAAAAGCTTTCATCGGCACCAGAGTCAACCAGCGCACTAACAGGGAAATTCTGGGACTGCCACTGGAGGGATGCCTGGAGCAGAATGCGGGGAGAAGAGGAAGAATCCGCTGCTCGGCTCACCAAAACTTCTCCCATTAATGATGAGCCGGCCCTTTTCCCAGACGAACTGGGCAGGAAGGAACGAAATGACCAGCTTCTCCACAATACAGGCAGACACGAGCCTGAATTCGACGTGCACGCTCCTCTGAGGACAACCGTGCACGACCCACCTCCATGGCTTCGGGTTCAGTGCTCCTAGTATTGACTCGGGAAGACTCGGCCTTCTCCGTAGGGAAGAGGCGGGGAGGAGTTGGTTGATGACAGACAGACAGGTTGCTTGGAACTAACACTCCTCTCACGGCGGCGCTCCCGAATCCGATTATCCAACCTGATGGTGAGTGAAATAAGATTATCCAGCGTAGGCGATTCATCATATGACACCAATTCATCTTTCAAAGTCTCAGACAAAGCATTGAACACTCCTTGTAATGCCTCGTCATTCCAACCACTCACTGCCGCTAAAGTCCGAAACGCCACTGCCATCTCCGCCACACTGCGAGACCCCTGCCGAAGAGAAAACAACCGTTTAGCAGCCTCCTTGCCCCGTACGGGGTGGTCGAAAACCTTCCTCATCTCAGTGGTGAAGGCAACGTAAGAGTTGCAAACGTCCGACTGACTCTCCCAGACCGCTGATCCCCAAGAACGAGCGGAACCGCTAGTAGAGTTGATAAGGTAGGCAATACGGGATCTTTCTGAGGCGTAGGTGAGTGGCTGTTGTTCAAACACTAACGAGCATTGAGTCAAAAAATCACCACAGGTTCCCATGTTCCCGTCATAGCGCTCTGGAGCAGGAACAAAAGGCTCTCTGATCTGGGCTGGAGGAGCAGGAAAAACAGGCGGAGCGGGAGAAGGAGCAGTTTGTATGCCATGAACGGGGGTGCAGTATTAACTTGGGTAGTAAGGGCAGACACTTGATTGGTGAGTAATTGAACCTGATTAAGCAGCATCTGACTGTTCTCAGAAATAGTCTTAAACAAAGTATCATGTTGGCCAAGTAAAATGCCCTGATTGGCTATGGCAGTCCGAATTTGAGTGAACTCTGGGGTGGTATCTGAGCTACTGTCTGCTGGGTTCATGTTTGGTCAGATCATACTGTCACGATTTAAACTGAATATGAACCCAAATGCAGACAACTACACCGAGCCAGAGAAGGTTTAACAGGTTTATTTCAAAGTTAAATTGTCCAGGTTTCCAAAAATAGGGGAAGAGCAAGTCCAGGTCTACAGGGAGGGTAACAGATCCAGGGTTCTGAGCAGGAGTGGTACCGTAACGTCCTAGTGTCTGTGGTGAGTCCAAATGTGAGGTCCAGTAGTGGAAAGCAGGATGGTGGTGGCAGGAGTGAAGCGGAGGCAGGAGTCAGGTTCCAATAATCTGTGGCACAGGAGAAATATAAATAGAACCGGCCAAAAACACAAAGAGCGAAAACAAGCAGGTTGAGTCAGCAGCGAGACTAACATGGTCGTCTTGACTATGATCTGACGATGAGTGGCAAGTTTGACCGGGTCTTTAAGGCTGAGGTGATTATGGTGAATGAGCTGCAGCTGGAACCCTGACTCCCGCACACCAGACTTCACTCCTGCAATTAAGAACAGACAGAGGGGAGGGGGAGAGCAGAGAGAGAGCTACCTAGCAGCAGTAGGCCTAACAACCCCTCTGGCACGTCAACCTTTGACTCTAACCATAGCTCTTTAGTCATACTCTGCGACGTCCATTTCAAGCCTGCTAACATTCTCCTTTAAGGTGTGATACCCTCCACTCCACACTGCCATAAACAGAATGTATTATGCCAGCCCATCACCACTGTCACGTACAGTCGTGGTCAAAAGATTTGAGAATGACACAAATACAAATTTTCACAAAGTCAGCTGCCTCAGTTTTGATGATGGCAATTTGCATATACTCCAGAATGTCATGAAGAGTGATCAGATGAATTGCAATTAATTGCAAAGTCCCTCTTTGCCATGAAAATGAACAATCCCAAAAAACATTTCCACTGCATTTCAGCCCTGCCACAAAAGGACCAGCTGACATCATGTCAGTGATTCTCTCGTTAACACAGGTGACGGTGTTGATAAGGAGAAGGCTGGAGATCACTCTGTCATGATGATTGAGTTAGAATAACAGACTGGAAGCTTTATAAGGAGGGTGGTGCTTGAAATCATTGTTCTTCCTCTGTTAACCATGGTTACCTGCAAGGAAACATGTGCCGTCATCATTGCTTTGCACAAAAAGGGCTTCACTGGCAAGGATATTGCTGCTAGTAAGATTGCACCTAAATCAAAAAATTTTTGGATCATCAAGAACTTCAAGGAGAGAGGTTCAATTGTTGTGAAGAAGGCGTCAGGGCGCCCAAGAAAGTCCAGCAAGCGCCAGGACCGTCTCCTAAAGTTGATTCAGCTGCGGGATTGGGGCACCACCAGTGCATCTGCACGCACAGTGAGGCGAAGACTTTTGGAGGATGGCCTGGTGTCAAGAAGGGCAGCAAAGAAGCCACTTCTCTCCAGGAAAAACATCAGGGACAGACTGATATTCTGCAAAAGGCACAGGGATTGGACTGCTGAGGACTGGGGTAAAGTCATTTTCTCTGATGAATCCCCTTTCCGATTGTTTGGGGCATCCGGAAAACACCTTGTCCGGAGAAGACAAGGTGAGCACTACCATCAGTCCTGTGTCATGCCAACAGTAAAGCATCCTGAGACCATTCATGTGTGGGGTTGCTTCTCAGCCAAGGGAATGGGCTCACTCACAATTTTGCCTAAGAACACAGCCATGAATAAAGAATGGTACCAACACATCCTCCGAGAGCAACTTCTCCCAACCATCCAAGAACAGTTTGGTGACGACCAATGCCTTTTCCAGCATGATGGAGCACCTTGTCATAAGGCAAAAGTGATAACTAAGTGGCTTGGGGAACAAAACATCGACATTGTGGGTCCATGGCCAGGAAACTCCCCAGACCTTAATCCCATTGAGAACTTGTGGTTGATCCTCAAGAGGTGGGTGGACAAACAAAAACCCACAAAGTCTGACAAACTCCAAGCATTGATTATGCAAGAATGGGCTGCCATCAGTCAGGATGTGGCCCAGAAGTTAATTGACAGCATGCCAGGGCGGATTGCAGAGGTCTTGAAAAAGAAGGGTCAACACTGCAAATATTGACTCTTTGCATAAACTTAATGTAATTTCCAATAAAAGCCTTTGACACTTATGGAATGCTTGTTATTATACTTCAGTATACCATAGTAACATCTGACAAAAATATCTCATGACACTGAAGCAGCGAACTTTGTCAAGACCAATACTTATGCCATTCTCAAAACTTTTGACCACGACTGTATACTCCCCCTCTGGCCTCTAGGTCACCAGGCTGCTCTTTATTACGCACACCTGTCACCATCGTTATGCTCACCAGCGCCTCATCAGACTCACCTGGACCTTCCTGATTACCTCCCCTATATATGTCACTCCCTTTGGTTCCTTCCCTAGGCGTTATTGATTCTGTTACTCTGTTCCTGTCTGTACGCTACTCTTGTTTTGGCCCATGTTTATTTATCATTAAATGCACTCCCTGTACTTGCTTCCCGACTCCCAGCGTAAATTGTTACAACCACACTACTTTTGATTGGTCTACTCCCCTCCTCTCCTGTCAGGGCTTGACATTAACCTGTTCATTCACTTGTCCTTCAGACAAGGAGGTGACTGAAAATGTTATGTTGTTTGATGCAAAAAAAAACACTTTGCTGACTACAATGATCTATAGCTGGCCTATTAACTCACTAACTAGCCAAGGATGTGAACAAAATGTGCCCACATGGCAAATGCAGCTCTCGCTTTGATCGCAAAACAAGTGCATCTACTCATCTACTCACGACCACTCATGCTGTAAACACAGTCAGAGTCCAGTTCAAAGTGAATGGCACAGATCCATATATGGCAATATATAGCATATATGGCTATTTACATATAGGCTTACTGCAGCTCTGATTGGTTATGCCACACTGGTCATGTGTGTCAATGCAATAGAATCCTACTCTGATGCGTTCTGCCTACAACAAAATATTTTGCATCGTTTTTTTTCTTTTCGGTATGTTGCTTTGAAAGTTTTTTATTATTTTATTTTTTATTTATTTCACCTTTATTTAACCAGGTAAGCCAGTTGAGAACAAGTTCTCATTTACAACTGCGACCTGGCCAAGATAAAGCAAAGCAGTGCGATAAAAACAACAACAACACAGAGTTACATATGGAATAAACAAAAACGTACAGTCAATAACACAATAGAAAATAGAAAATCTATATACAGTGTGTGCAAATGTAGTAAGTTATGGAGGTAAGGCAATAAATAGGCCATAGTGCAAAATAATTACAATTTAGTATTAACACTGGAGTGATAGATGTGCAGAAGATGATGTGCAAATAAAGATACTGGGGTGCAAATGAGCAAAATAAATAACAATGTAAATAACAATATGGGGATGAGGTAGTTGGGTGGGCTAATTACAGATGGGCTGTGTACAGGTACAGTGATCGTTAAGCTGCTCTGACAACTGATGCTTAAAGTTAATGAGGGAGGTAAGTGTCTCCAGCTTCAGAGATTTTTGTAGTTTGTTCCAGTCATTTGCAGGAGAGAACTGGAAGGAATGGCGGCCAAAGGAGGTGTTGGCTTTGGGGATGACCAGTGAGATATACCTGCTGGAGCGCATACTACGGGTGGGTGTTGCTATGGTGACCAATGAGCTAAGATAAGGCGGGGATTTGCCTAGAAGTGATTTATAGATGACCTGGAGCCAGTGGGTTTGGCGACGAATATGTAGTGAGGGCCAGCCAACGAGAGCGTACAGGTCACAATGGTGGGTAGTATATGGGGCTTTGGTGACAAAACGGATGGCACTGTGATAGACTACATCCAATTTGCTGAGTTGAGTGTTGGAAGCTATTTTGTAAATGACATCGCCGAAGTCAAGGATTGGTAGGATAGTCCGTTTTACGAGGGCATGTTTAGCAGCATGAGTGAAGGAGGCTTTGTTTGCGAAACAGGAAGCCGATTCTATATTTAACTTTGGATTGGAGATGCTTAATGTGAGTCTGGAAGGAGAGTTTACGGTCTAACCAGACACCTAGGTATTTGTAGTTGTCCACATATTCTAAGTCAGACCCGCCGAGAGTAGTGATTCTAGTCGGGCGGGCGGGTGCAAGCAGCGTTCGATTGAAGAGCATGCATTTAGTTTTACTAGCGTTTAAGAGCAGTTGGAGGCCATGGAAGGAGTGTTGTATGGCATTGAAGCTCGTTTGGAGGTTTGTTAACACAGTGTCCAATGAAGGGCCAGATGTATACAAAATGGTGTCGTCTGCGTAGAGGTTAATCTGAGAGTCACCAGCAGCAAGAGCGACATCATTGATATACACAGAGAATAGAGTCGGCCCGAGAATTGAACACTGTGGCACCCCCATAGAGACTGCCAGAGGTCCAGACAACAGGCCCTCCGATTTGACACATTGAACTCTATCTGAAAAGTAGTTGGTGAACCAGGCGAGGCAGTCAGTTGAGAAACCAAGGCTATTTAGTCTGCCAATAAGAATGCGGTGATTGACAGAGTCAAAAGCCTTGGCCAGGTCGATGAAGACGGCTGCACAGTACTGTCTTTTATCAATCGCGGTTATTATATCGTTTAGGACCTTGAGCATGGCTGAGGTGTACCCATGACAAGCTCGGAAACCAGATTGCATAACGGAGAAGGTACGGTGGGATTCAAAGTGGTCGGTGATCTGTTTGTTAACTTGGCTTTCAAATACTTTCGAAAGGCAGGGTAGGATGGATATAGGTCTGTAACAGTTTGGATCTAGAGTGTCACCCCTTTTGAAGAGGGGGATGACCGCGGCAGCTTTCCAATCTCTGGGGATCTCAGACGATACGAAAGAGAGGTTGAACAGGCTAGTAATAGGGGTTGCGACAATTTCAGCGGCTAATTTTAGAAAGAAAGGGTCCAGATTGTCTAGCCCAGCTGATTTGTAGGGGTCCAGATTTTGCAGCTCTTTCAGGACATCAGCTATCTGCATTTGGTTAAGGAGAAGCAGGTAAAATGAAAGTGGCTAATATTGCGTTGATTCGATCACAATTCCCACAGTAAAGGGAAACGTTGATAGTGTTAACTAATGGGGAAAACTCTAGAAAGTTGAGTGATGTTCAATCTCATGCTTCTCTGCGCCGGCTGATATTTCTTCTGCATGGCAGTCCGGGGGAGCTGCGCGCTCTCGCACACATGCAGCTTAGAGGGAACATTTCCCATCACCCATGAAAGGGTCCATCTAGCCCTCCCTTTTCCTCCTGAATGGGCTCTAAACAGCAGGCCAGGCCCAGCTTTTTCTCACCCTGCGCCTGCATGGAACAACACATAAACGGCCAGTGGTCTTTAATGTCCCAAGCCCTGCTCTTCACTGCTCTCCAGTATCGCCACCTCAACCTCCAACCTTCACGTTACACTATGAGTTCAGGAAGCGCCGGGTGTTAAAGACAAATATTATTGCAGGCAGGGGCCTCTCAGTCATTTGCTCCTGTCCTGGCTCTACCTCCTAAATGGCACCCTATTCCCTATATAGTGCACTACTTCTTACCAAATCCCCTATGGGTCCAGGTCAAACGTAGTGCACTATATAGGGAATAGGGTGCCATTTGGGACGTAAGCCTACAGCTCGTCTGCAGGCTGGTGTGTTGCTGGTCGCATGGTTGCAAGCTGGGGGACATCACTTAGAGGTGCGAGCGCAGGAGGCACCATCTGTCGAACGATGGACTAGTGACACTTCATTTGGTCAAGCAGTCCATTCCCCTCCTCTCAGAAATTGATGGAGAATTATGGCTTTGCCAAACCCCTTGAATAATACATTGGAGGAGGAGGACGCTCAACTAGGTTTGTCATGGTTTATGATGGTTTCTATTCCCCCCGCCTCCAGACAATACACTGAGTGTACAAAGCATTAGGAACACCTTCTTAATATTGAGTTGCACCTCCTTTTGCCCTCAAAACAGCTTCAATTCATAGGGCATGGACTACAAGGTGTTGAAAGCGTTCCACAGGGATGCTGGCCCATGTTGACTCCAATGCTTATAATAATAATAATAATATGCCATTTAGCAGACGCTTTTATCCAAAGCGACTTACAGTCACGTGTTCATACATTTTCACGTATGGGTGGTCCCGGGGATCGAACCCACTACCCTGGCGTTACAAGCGCCATGCTCTACCAATTGAGCTACAGAGGACCACAGTTGCTTCCCACAGTTGTGTCAAGTTGGCAGGATGTCTTTTGGGTGGTGGACCATTCTTGATACACACGGGAAACTGTTGAGTGTGGAAAGCCCAGCAGCGTTGCAGTTCTTGACACACTCAAACTGGTATGCCTGGCACCTACTACCATACCCCGTTCAAAGGAACTTAAATATTTTGTCTTGCTCATTCACCCGCTGAACGGCACACATACACAATCCATGTCTCAATTGTCTTAAGGCTTAAAAATCCTTATTTTACCTGTCTCCTCCCCTTCATCTATAGTGTTTGAAGTGGATTTAACAAGTGACATCAATAAGGGATCATAGCTTTCACCTGGATTCACTTGGTCAGTCTATGTCATGGAAAGTGTTGTGGCCCTGTGTCGTAGCCCCGTGTAGCTCAGTTGGTAGAGCATGGTGTTTGCAACGCCAGTGTTGTGGGTTCATTTCCCACGGGGGGCCAGTATGAAAAAATGTATGCACTCACTAACTGTAAGTCGCTCTGGATAAGAGCGTCTGCTAAATGACCAAAATGTAAAAATGTAAAATGAAAGAGTAGGTGTTCCTAATGTTTTGTACACTCAGTGTACACGAAGGCATCTCCATTATAGACAGGCAATAAGTCTTCCTCAAACAGCCAGATGATCAATTGTGCTGGTGTTACAGTTTTTCTCGATTGTTTACACACATTTTCTGAAAGTATGCCTCATATTCTCAGAACTCTACACACAAATCAAAAAATACACACACAATGGGCAAAACCCCTCAATTCTCCAGCAAAATGAAACTTTACATTCAAAACAATGTTATTTCTTATCAAAATGGTAATTTGTTTTCAAATGACACACACAAACCATCATATGAATAGACAGTTGAACACTGATGTGCTCAATGTAAAACACTATGATGAATGGAAAACACTTCTTCTCCATTCATCATAATGACTTAGGCCTTTTTTTGGTTCAGTGTTGCCATTACTACAGACAGTACATACATAAGTGTGTTGTAAAATATTTTAGAATATTGTTTTTATACTCAGAACACACAAATACACGGTAACAAATATATTTCATTTTTCCCACAAAAACAATGTACATAGTGTACATCCCATTCCCAACCAACACAAAGTTGCACATACAGTGGTCTACATACAAAACAGAATAATTTAATGTATATAGTTACAGTAAAAAAAATAAAAAAAATAAGAATAACTATGCTGCATCCTCTCTTCTGTTGCGGTCTGGCCACAGCACCTCATCCACATCACAAGCAATGTTTTCCCTGGCCAAGCAGCGGGGGAAATATCGCCTAGCATGGCAATTCCAGCCATGAAAAGCATCAGCTGCTATATCTCCACATACGTCTTCCATAGCTTGGAGAAGAGGTATACGCGTTTGTGGATTTCGGTCATACACTTTCCATCTCCAGGCAGAAAAAAATTCCTCAATAGGATTGAGGAATGGAGAATATGGAGGGAGATAAACAACTAAAAAGCGTGGATGGGCAGTGAACCAGTTACGAACCAGAGCAGCCCTGTGGAAACTTACGTTGTCCCAAATGACAACGTACCTGAGCTGCTCTGGGCCATCTACCTGATCTGGTGGAATGAGTGTGTTGTGTAGGGTGTCCAGGAATGTGATCAGATGGGGCGGTGTTGTTGGGGCCAAGGGTAGCATGGTGATGGATGACGCCGTGGTGGGTAAGCGCTGTTCCCTCCGCGCTGGCCAGGGACTTGAACAATGGTACGCTAGCCGATGATATTCCTTCCCCTCTTTCGTCTTTTTGTGAGGTTGAATCCAACCTCATCAATGAAGATGAACTGGTGCTCCACTGCAGCCACCTCTAGCTCAAGGACTCTATGAAACACACATGACAATATCAGAAATAGACATGGAGTGGTCACTATTGTGAAACACAATCATTATGATTACAATACTGAAATATGTATAATTTATACAGTGTTGAGAGTATGCATCAATTGTGGGATTGTATAGGACTCACTTGCACATAGTTATATTGCAATTCTTTGACTCTTTCTGAATTGCGTTCAAATGGCACCCTGTAGACCTGCTTCATCCTGAGATTATTTATGCGCAAGACATGGTCCAGTGTTGATAAGCTTACCCTGTTTTCTATTATCTTTCTTTGTATTTGCCGTAATGTTATGGCGTTATTTTCTAGGAACATGTTCATGATTTCAGTTTCCTGTTCAGGAGACAGAACACTTTCCCGACCACCTTGTGTTGGTAATCTTTCAGTTCTGCCAAACAAATAGTAAAATGCTGTAAATACAAAGTAGAAATACATTTCCCAAATACTTGAAACATACTTTATTTTTACAGTCCTACAGAACAGTCCACAGGCAATACTGTACTACTGTACTCATTGAGTACTGTATTGATATGCAGTACTGCAATTTTCTAGTGAGAGTAGATTTCTTACCTATTCTCATTTCGGAATGTCCGGATGATGGATGCTACAGTGTACCTGCTCAAATTTGGCTGTACTCTTTGCCCAGCCTCCCTCATTGTTAGACCATGGTTGACCACATGATCAACCAAAGTGGCTCGGATCTCATCAGAGATTACGGTCCTTGGCCTTCCTCGTCCTCGTCCTTGTCCTCCCCGTCCTCCTCCTCTTACTCTCACTCCTCTGGCTCTGCCTCTGTTTCCAATGTTGGCATCCATTGCTCCAAAACAGAAGAGCTCACCTGTTGCCCTGTTATGCTAAAGCTCTGATTGCTAATTGTAAAACTGTGTGACGGGTGTCTGCCCATGTGATGAGTCAGTG